>NC_044983.1:72320891-72390891 GCF_008728515.1 Papio anubis
AGGGAATTTAGAAGTTGAAAGGGATGATTGTAATTGATCCTGATTCAATCCTATTACAGCTTTTTATAGTTTAAGCTCTAGAGAAAGCACATTCCTTGTCAAGACTTTATTTTACAGATTCCTTTGTGTGTGCTGTGTTTTCTAGTCTCTATTTTTCCTTTTAATTTTTTTTTTCCTGTAGTAAATAATGAGCTGCCGCCTGAAATCCGGCTTGCCAGTGGTCAGCTAATGGGTGATGACCTGTCCCTCCTTACTGCAGGAGAGCTGTCACCTTATATCAGTGACCCAGCGCTGAAGCTATTCCAGTGTGCTGTTTGCAACAAATTCACCTCTGACAGCCTGGAAGCCCTAAGTGTGCATGTGAGCAGTGAGCGCTCTCTCCCTGAAGAGGAATGGAGGGCAGTAATTGGAGATATCTACCAGTGCAAGCTCTGCAACTACAACACTCAGCTCAAAGCTAACTTCCAGCTACACTGCAAGACTGATAAACATATGCAGAAATATCAACTGGTGGCTCACATTAAAGAAGGGGGCAAAAGCAATGAGTGGAGGTTGAAGTGTATTGCCATTGGCAACCCTGTTCACCTAAAATGTAACGCCTGTGACTATTACACCAACAGTGTGGATAAATTACGTTTGCATACCACCAATCACAGGCACGAGGCGGCCCTGAAGCTCTACAAGGTAAGCAGTGACATCCATTTCCGTTGGCACAGAGTAGAAAAAGGAAATTAACTCTTTCAGAGCTTGGAGCACAAGTCTCCAAATTAAGAAAAACAAAGAGAAAAAACATCAAAGGGCAAAGTGCACAGTTTCTGATTAACATTACTAAAAGCATATTGAAATATATGGAATCGGAGGCTTTATTTATAAACTTTTACCCTATGTCTCATTTACACCTGTCTCAGTGGCTTTGATTTCTTCACTGGCTTCCCCAATATAAAAGAATGTTGGGGGTAGTATCATATATAAAATAATACTTTTTAAACCTATTGTTTTTTTTTGTTTTTTGTTTTTTGTTTTTTGTTTTTTTAACCTAGCACCACTCTTGGCTAAATGTAAATGGTTACAGGGAGCAGAAAACAAAATCAGTGCCCAACCTTGTGAATGCATAATCTTTTGTTTGGTGACAAACAAGGACGCTCCAAACATGATGTTTGTTTATTTTCCTGTGTGTGCTCAGTAGTACTGAGTAAACACAGTGTCCCTTAGCATCCTTGAAAGTCTCTAAAAGTAAACTCTGTTGTTATTTTGCATGACTGCCTTCCTAACTATCAATATTTTCCCCCTAAATGAGTGTGGTATAGATAAATATGCTTATTTATACAATGCTTTATATAACGGCAAATATACTTTTATCTTTACTTGGAAAACTATGCAGATGTAATGAATACGTGCAAGTGATGAACACCATTTATCACAGAACTTGTCTTGACTTTCTCTAAACCCTAATTACTGATTAATTTATTTTCTGCAGTTTGTTCACTGGATTGTCTTGATTGTCTTGGTTCATGTACAAATATAACACATTCATTACTATGACGAATAACTTGGTAACTTATTAAAAACTTCTTTTTGTCTAGAGGATATTAAAATTCAGAAAATACTGCAAACCATTAGTCATTGTAACAAGCTCTAAATATGATTACAAAATCCATTTTGCAAGTGTTATCTATTGATTTATACTAGAAATCAGTGATAACTATACTATCAGGAGCCAACCAGTGATTATCAAACCTATGACTGTTCTAACACTATTTAAAATTATAACCACACAGGAAAAGAGCAGATTGTGGCTATTTCGATTAGGTGAAGGAATTATTTATTTGGATTGGTCTAGTACTATGTGTTTGGGTTGTTTCTTGGAGTTCAAATTCTAGATAAATGTACTGTGCATAAAATCCTAATGATTCAGTGTGAGAATTTGTAACACTGTTCCTGTGATATTGGCACTCTGTGGATCAATAACGAAAGCATTAGATTTGGGTTACGTTCCAGAGAGTTTGAAGGGAGTGCAGGCCCTAATGTGAGATGGAAAGCTTCTAAGTTGACAGTATTGAAAATATAATATAAAGAATTAATTGTATTATAATTCATAGGTTTTGCAGCAACAGTTGACAACTGTTCAATTGTCTACTTTTTTTCTGTTGATACCTGACCTATTAAAACTTTTAGAATACCTAGGAGAGAAAAACAAACATTAAGTTTGTATAAATAATAGATTTAGACCCTGGGAGCTATCTAGAATATTCATGAACTGTGTTTATATTCATGCAGCTCCTCTAACACTTTAAATTAACATGTTGTGAATAGAAGATATGGATGTACAAATTTTCTATTTTTTAATCTTTTGTGGGGACCTAAAGGAAGGTAGGATGTTATTGTTTACTTTTTCAGAAAACATTTAATCTAACTGCTTGATGATTATTTAAATGTATGTGTGCATGTGTGTGAGAGTGTGTGTGTGTGTGTGTGTGTGTGTGAAGTTTATCCATTCATTCCATAAGCAGGGATTGACCACCTCATTCTCTTCAGGGCAATTTGCTTGGTGCTGCAGTTATTCTTGAAGTTTCTTTTCATGGAGAGTTGGGTGTTGTCTTTGAATTTGTAGCAACCAATTAAGATAAAAGCATGAGTATAAAGAGGGCCTTAAAGCAGAGAGAGCTTCAGATCTCACAACCAAAAGGTGTACTCTTTCCTTAAAAATCTTATAAATCATATAAAAATTTACTCTTCTTTAGTTGCTTATCTCTTAAATACCTAAGTATTCTTGTTCAGTGTAATGTTTAAATATGGTCAGCAAACAAACTTTGAACAAACTTATCTTGAATTTATGGAGGATTGAAGAGATAAATCTTTGAGCTATTGAGACTTGGTATTAGACAATTGAACAATTAGACAGTTAGACAATTCTTTTGCATTTTCTTTCAAGAAGCATTCATTATTTCTATTAGTAACTGGAAAAATACTCCAAGTAGCATTGTGTTGAGGATTCCACTTCTAAAGCGATTTCAGAAACTGTGTGAATCATAGAGGATTTTCAAGTGCAGTAATGAGGATATTAGCAAGCTTGGTTGGCTTGTGTTGGCAAAATAAAAGTGGTTCATAAGTAACATTAATTGGTTTTAAATGAGAAACTAACAAATTGGCCTGAGCCTGGAAAAAGAAATGATGGCTAAAATATTAAAATTAGACTTAAAATAGTTTCAGAGTTAATGACTAGACAGTAATCTCCTCTATAAAATTCATTTTCATTAGGAGTTTAATTTACATCATTTTGCATCATGAATTATTTAAACATTAAGGGGAAGTGACAAGTAGCAGGTATAAGACAAATACAGAGCTGCAAGAAAACAGCTTGTCTTGTTATTGACAACATATTGATTCATAACACTAAATGTGGTGATGTGTCATTTCAATTTGAATAGGCCACTTTACCTCTTGCATTGTCGAACTGAAGCAGCATTACCTAAAAGTGTGTCCTTCTTCTAGGTTAAGGAGGTTAAAAGTTAAAGGTTAAGGTTAGCTTAAAAGCATCATCTGCCTAGCTGCTTGACTTGAAACTGATCAATTTAATGAAAATCTGTTTTACAGATGTCATTTTAATGTATTTGGCAGGATTTAGGCAGCTTTAACATTAGATGTATGCTAGTAAAAATTATATCTTTATTTGACCAGAACAACACCTTTCCTTTTATGTTTAAGGTAGAAGGCTTGTGGGTTATAGTATTTTGGCAAAGAACCCAGAGGCAGAATGTGTTGATGATCTTTCCATATGGACTCAAAAAAAGAATACCTTTATGCCTATTGCTAATGATGACTGCAAAAACAAACAAAGCTATATTCATTTTTGGCAGCATTATTTTCCTTAGAAATTTTTTAAAAGCAATTTTGTTACTGTTAAGAAAATCTTACTCATGTCTTCAAGTGAGATTCTCTGAAGTGTTAAGCACTATTAAATTTGGACTTTTCCTCCAGAAATTTGATTGATGAAACAAAATTGCTCTAGGAAAATAAAACAATAAAATGAAACTGAAGATTGCTCATAATCTTTACTTTTAATGTTCAAATATGTATTCAAAGTGAGATTAATAAATACAAAATATGTAGCTAGCTACAATCAATCTTGCAAGGTGAGTGTATGTGTGTGTGTATAAAATAGTGGTTTTTCAGCTAACCCATTTATTTGATTTAATTATATTCTTGTAATTTCATATGTTTCTATTCTTTACAAATTTTAGTCAACTGATAAAATAATTGGTTCTCAATAAATATTTGTAGAATGAGTAATAGATTAACAAATAAACTAAGGAACAAATTAAATAAACTCCTTTACTTCCAGACTTTATTTTTTAAAAATGCAATGTAATTTTGTCTACCCCTTAAATTATCTCCAACTTTTTCTAAAGAGTCTAGTAAAAGGATATAATGAAAACCACAGAGCACTACACGTTCAAATTGAGGAAGAACAAATGCAACTGGCAATATTTCGGATTTACAGTTTAGTTTGTTCTTGGCTC
Organism: Papio anubis; assembly: GCF_008728515.1. Classification (NCBI taxonomy): domain Eukaryota; kingdom Metazoa; phylum Chordata; class Mammalia; order Primates; family Cercopithecidae; genus Papio; species Papio anubis. Next base: position 72,325,412 of record NC_044983.1, read on the forward strand.
AGTATGGCCAAGACTTTTCTGGCCAGCTGATTGGTCTAACCACCATTTGGTACAGGACACAGAAATACTCTTGCATCTGTACTTCTGCTGCTCTTTTAATATTATATGTGTTTATAAGTGAGGTGTTCACAGCTTTGCTTGTTCAAAGTCAAAGCCTTAATTATACTACCTTTTTTTTCCTTCCTGCATCTGCTATTAGTGAAGCAGAGTAGTCTGAATTCCATAATGCCTTTTTCATATTTGGATTTCAAATTGACTGAAAGCAGTGAACAAATTGCCGGTCTCCATGGTGAGTAAAGGAACACACTTGGGATTTAGTCCTAGGTAACTTTTAGTGTAACATTCCCTCATGGAGCATTTTTTGGGTTTTTCTCATTATCCATGTTATGGATTAAGGAATCCTGGTTAAAAACTAAAATCAAGGTGTTGGGGAGGCCCACAGAGGAGAATGCAAGGAGGCATATTGGGAACAGTATGTGTAAAGAAAATTTAAAAAATGGAATAATTAGGTTCACCTACCTTTTTGTGCCTTTTTTTTTTTTTTTCTTAGTAGGAAATAATAGCCCGATCAGTTTGGAATTAACGAAGAGCCACAGGTATTTTCATTTCAATAGGCCTGAGTCCAACTTTGCAATTTAAAATCAAATATACCAGATATGTACCATTTCAATTATTGAACTGTCATTGTCCCGGTGTGATGGTAAAGGAGGTCAGGAGATTGTGTGGAACACATTTACATAAAAGTCATTGTGTGAAAAGAAATTGGAATATGTGTGTGTATCTAAGAAACCAAAACAAGTTTTTCTTAATCTTATTCTAGTCATTTGTTTAGATGAAGAAAGCTGTTTTCAGAGATAAACAAAAAGTTATTCTTTTCTGTTACTAAACATTAACCTGAATATGGAAATTTTTGCACTTTTGTATTAGTTTCAGATTTATGTTCATTCCAAGTTGAAATGCAGTGTGAAATTTAATTCCAGTTGCAGGATTTGTTTTGAAAAAAACTAATCACAATTCAAATTATTCTATTGTATTCTCATATAAATAGACAGGGCAGAGATTGAAAAAAACAGTTTCTGTAGTAGAATAGTACATACTTGCATAATGCTTATAACTATTAAATACATGTATTAAATAAAGAGGAGTTGGTTTGCTAATAGCAACTAATAAATCACTGGTGTTTTCAGAACAAATGCAATTGGCCAGCCGTATCAACTACATCTACTTCTGTTTTTAAGCTTGACTTTTGCTGAAGCACAGCTATGTGTTATAACATGGCTACTTCAGCACAAATATGGACTTTCTCACTGCATTCACATGTCTGGTAATATATTACATTGTGAGCTGAGAACCTTCTTTGTACCGCACCAGAAAAAAAAAAATGACCAAAAATCTGTCAATCGAAGGACAGAGAGGTAGATAGAAAGATAGATAAATAGATAGATAGATAGATAGATAGATAGATAGATAGATAGATAGATAGACAGACAGATAGATATCAATCCCTAGGAAGATTGACTTAGACCAGGCATTAGCAACTTACTACATCCATGTCAAGATAGATAAAATGACTTTTATTGTATGAGATTGTTATGAAGCCCAGACAAAATTTAAAGAAAGCGAAGTGTGTCATTAGAACCCTCCTACTCTATTTTCTGTGTGTTTTTTCTTAACCAATGCCACCGTCTGCCTACACATCAGGAATATACTGTTATGCTCTTTTCTGTTTTCCTGAAATCCTTACTACTTTACCCCACCTAGGTCTTCTCTTCATGGAAATATTCCATGTTGCAAGATTACCTAATTCCCCACAGAAAACTAGCATTCCTTTAATTAAGGGGAATGAAGCCTTTTTATAAAAGCAGAGCCGTGCATCCAAAGGTGCAATTGACTTAGAAGTCTTTTTCAGCATGCATTTTTTAAAAAGGAACTGCCTGAACTGGAAGAATTTCTAATGTTTGTGTGGAATGGAGTGATTATGTCAGGGACTGGGGTTAGGGAGGGCAGTGGCCCTCCTTAAGAGCTTTCTTCATTTACTGCTGAACACACACACACACCACCACCACCACCACCACCACCACCACCACCACCACCACCAACGCACCACACCTCAGAAACAGAGTCAACAATTTGGCATCCCCATTCATGTCAACTCATACTTTTTGATTCACATTGCATTTTTTGTGTAACTTGTGTTCATTCTATTTTATGTGAAGTGCAGGTATGATTTAATCAAAAGTGCTAAGTTGCTCATTTGTCACCCACCCTGAGGTCTTTTAGGTAATGCAGACAAAGGTGTTCTCTCATAATTAATGTGCTCTCCCTGTGTGTTTCTGTGGCTTAAATGTAATAGTCCCCATCATTGGAGCTTGTTTAAAATTGCTGAAATGTTCAAGTGGGTGCTGGGATGCCATGCCATAATGCAGTCAAAGTCATATGTTAAGCAGGCCTCACACTGCTGAAAGGGTCTTGGCCCTGGGTGGAGTGAGGAGGAGCTGGCGTGTGTATAATGACCGTGGTTCTGCTTCCAGAACATCTGGCCTTCCTGAGCTTTGCTGGAAATGTTTTTACAAAGTTTGCCTTGAGTCTGAATCTCTGCTCAGGTTGAGTTCAATTAGATGTGGAGATTTGTTCATTATTCAGATAATTCAAGCCTTAAAAGGTGCTTTCTTCTTGCCCCCCAAATTATCAGCCTATTCCGGGAGAGTGTATAGGAGGATTTGATTTGTTCGAAAAGTGAAGGACAGGCATGAAGGCACAGCCACCAATAACCATGAGGAAACACCTTCACAGATTCTATAACCCAAGAGGATGGCAATTAATATAACAGGCACAAAGGCCACCATTCTGTTTGCAGAATACCAAAACAATATCTCAATTTTTACTTCGGGTAAATATAGAAGCACTTATTGAACACTTGCTATGTGAAAGGTTTTGAAGTGTCTGGTATGGTGTCTGTGTCCCGTTGACGTGATGGAATATAAGCCACCTTTCTAAGTGCTGCTCGGAGACAAAGAGTTTCCTAAGGTGATACTTCCTAACTCATTCTGCTCACCAATATAATGGGTTAGATTTGGTAATTAGATGTCGGGGACATTAAAGTTGTTCAGAGTTAAATCTATGGACCTAGTTATCAAAATTTTCCATGCATTTTTTTTCAGCAATGTTTAGTCAAAGGGCTGCCTGTGAGTGGTCTTTTGAGTTACCAGTAGATGTAGTATAATGTCACTTCTGTATCTTGGCTTATTCTTATTGCCCTATTGCATAGCAAGACTTCATTGATCAGTTTTAGACAAGGATTATAGTGGGAACTTGAGGGCAAGATAGAGCTTTTCTACTAGTTGGGACATGTATGTAGTTTTCAAACATGAGGATGATGCTACTAGTGCATCTCCTAGAATATGAAGAAGAAAACTACATAATAAAGAATGCAGGCCAGGCGCGGTGGCTCACGACTGTAATCCCAGCACTTTGAGAGGCTGAGACAGTTGGATCATGAGGTCAGGAGTTTGAGACCAGCCTGTCCAGCATGATGAAACCCTGACTCTACTAAAAATACAAAACTTAACCAGGCATGGTGGTGCACGCTTTTAGTCCCAGCTACTCGGGAGGCTGAGGCAGGAGAATTGCTTGAACCTGGGAGGCAGAGGTTGCAGTGAGCCGAGATCGCACCACTGCACTCCAGCCTCGGTAACAGAACAAGACTTCATCACAAAAAAAAAAAAAAAAAGAGAATGCAAAATGTGTCTAATTACAACTACCATCCACCCCTTTAAATAACCAGGATAAAAATGTAGTATAACTCTTGGGAAACCTCTGTAAATTCAACCTACAATAAGGTCAATGAGAGTGCTGCTTAAAGATACATTATTGTAATGAGCAGTTACAGTGTTATTATCACAGATAACGGTTGTTGTTATGACCGCATTTTATTTCACTTGGTTTTACATCATTTTATTAACATTTTATTTTCCTTATCTTTAAGGAAATTTTGTAATCTTGGACTTACATATATTAAATATGCATATGTAAATATAAAAGTGTATGGAGACCATATTCTTTTGACTTAGAATTTCCTACAGACTTTATTTCACTGGAAGTACTAGCATAAAATATACATTTCTCTCTGCTGTTGCTTAAAGAGTTAGTGTTAGGACTCTGTCCATCAAGCAATTTTTAAGGAGTAGTGCAGAGAAAGGTTATGGTTGAAGAACTATTTGTTCCTCTATATCTGCTAATAAAATTATTGGAATACAGGGCTGAGTGTGGGAAGAAATGATCTATTGATAAATCCAACTGTAACAGTTGACTCCAGTTTGGGAGGAAGGCTTTTAAAGCTTTAAAATAATGATTTGTAGTCTATGATTACATGTCCTGTTGCAAGAAGAGCCTCATTTATCGATACAGTTGGCAATTTACTATCTATATATAATTTATGGGCTATTCAGAGGAATTTTCCAAAAAAATCCCTCTTGATGCCAGATAATCTGTCAACAGTGAAACCATATTGATAATTGACTTACCTATTTTTTCCCTTTTACAATGGCATTATCTTTTTGGAGAGAAGATACAGTGACAATAATCATGTAAGTTAAATTCTTTATGTACATTATTTCACATACTTTTCATAACAGCTATATGCTATTATTATATTCTGACATATGAGGAAACAGATTCAGAGAAAAACACCTTGCTTGAGTCCTTATAGATAGTAAGAGGCTGAGCTGGAATTCTAACCTTGGCCTCTTTTCAGCTCATGCCCCTAGCCCAGATTAAAAAGGTTTTTTAATTAAGAAAACTTCTATATTTGAGGATAGGAAGAACAGGTTGTGGGAAAGTAGCCCACTTTCACTTCTTCAAGCTAGCAGATTTTCTTAAAGGTATTGCCGATGCAGTAAGAGCGGGCTGGTAGGTTTGTGCACGTGAATGCTGTCTACTGAGATGATGAACTTAAACCCACTGGGTCACCGATGAACAGGAAGGGGAAACTGTTGTTAAAATTATTAGCTGCTGTGTGTCTTGCGATGACAGAGATTTTTCACTTTTAAAGTCTTCCTTTTACTGGCATGTTTGGGTATTTGGTATATTAAGTAGAAAGGACTAATAGAATATTTATCACTTCTAGTGCCTGAGCTCTCAGTGCTTGCAAGTTAAGCACCTTTGGAAGCTGCATTAATTCATTCAGGTCATCAGGGTACCTCAGCAGTAATGTACTAAATGGTACCCTGCTGACCTGAAAGAGGGAATGTGCCTCCCTAAGCATTTAACTTACTACACAAGAACAACTAAAGCACAATCTACTCACTGCCTAGAACCTGAGTCTCTTTCTCCTTTTCCTGGTTTCCTTACCACTACTGGAGGAAGTTGTATTCACTTGCTACTTCTTAGGATTTAAAAAAAAAATCATCTTGTTTTGAATTATTATTATTATTATTATCTTAATTTTATCTTTTACGTCTTACTTTGATCCATTTTAGTTACAAGACCTGAGGGATTCTCTCTCCATCATATGTTGATAATACACTCCTTTCCTCTCTCCTCCTGAAAATTCTGCTAATGATTTCAATGTAAAGCCCAAAGTCTTGACAGAACTATTTAGATTAACTGGACTTAGAGATGCTTGGAGAAATCTCACCTCCCTGAATCTGGCTACCTGATCTTGCAGAAAATTGTCAGTCACTGACATTGCTGCAGTTGACTACATCTATTAAGGAAATGTTCATTTACTGGAAAGTAAGAATAGTCGTAGCTTGGCATCACAGAATCGTTAACTGCATGGAAACTTCCAATAACTACGGCTGGTGTGTGTAAAACATGTCAGGATTTTTTTTTTTTTTTTTGAGATACGGTTTTGCTCTGTCGCCCAGGCTAGAGTTCGGCGGCATGATCACTACTCACTGCAGCCTTGACCTCCTGAGCTCAGGTGATTCCCCTACCTCAGACTCCCAAGTAGCTAAGATTACAGGCAGGTGCCACCACCCTGGGCTAAATTTTGTGGTTTTTGAGAAACGAGGTTTCGTCATGTTGCCCAGGCAGGTCTCGAACTCCTGGGCTCAAGCGATCCGCCCCCCTCAGCCTCCCATAGTGCTGGGATCACAGGCATGTGCCACTGCATCCAGCCTGTGAGAATATTTTGATAACTGTAGTGTGCAGTATTTTTAAAAGACTTAAAATATTTCTGACTATTCATTTGGCAGGACTGAGAATAGCACTAGCACATATCCTTAGGGTCTAAAATCATTCATTGTTCAATTGCAAAAAATCAGGTAGCAAGTCTAATTGCCGACACCTCTGAAGGAGAGTCAATTTATAAGACATCTCCTTTCAACTCAACATATATTCGGCACTTACTACTGAGTAACAGTGTAGGCGATATCAGTAATGGAGAAGGAGGAAAATAATTTTTAAACCAAATAGTGTTTATTTTTGGAAAAGACTGACATGCTAAACTGAGAATTATATAAAACCAGAATTTGCCTTTTAGAATTTATTTTATTTAATGAATTTACATCACACGATAAAGGAAGAAAATTCTCTCTTGTTTACTCTGTGAAGCCAAATATCACTATTTTTTAAACAGAAACCCTGTGATATCTTTTGAGAAGTAATGTGTCTAAAGGCAAATTCTGGTGTATTATTTTTTGGTTTTTGATTTTTATTAGAAAATTAGGTAATTCAGAAAACCCACACATTTGAATGGAATAGAAGTACCAAATTTTTCCATGATGAGTATTTCCTGAGAAGATATTCCCCAGTTTCATAACTGAATTCCTTAAAAATAGGTGCAAGGGGAATTTACAAATAACTTTTTTTTCAGAGGAAAATAGTCTTGGCTCTCTTAATTCTGTAAATATTAGAAAAACTAAAATGAGATTTTTGAAGAGCTGTTTAATTTTTAGAGCATCAATTCTTAACATGAAAACAGAGGTACTCTCTTTAAATCACAAAATGAGACAAGCTCTTCCTGATTATCCTATTGCTCACTTTTTTTCCACATTTCCTTAGACGTATGCTTTAAATGTCTGGTATAATGTTTAGTGGTAAGTTTCTGTTCCGTGTACCAGGTCACTCAATTATGGCTACTCCCTTAATTACAGCAGCTTGAAAATTTCTTGGCAAATCATTGATTAAGAAGAAGTACATTGAAATTGATTACACACAAACGCACACACTTTTCCAAAAAGTGAACAATTTAATTCTTTCAATGAATGTAGAACATGAATCTATTCAGATCTCTTGTGTTAAGTGATTAAAAAAGGCCAAATGCCAGTACCTCAATGATGTTTTCCATATATATCCAAGGAGACCTATTGTATTTTTTTTGTCCAAACTTCCTTGGAATGAATTGTGTGTGTGTGTGTGTGTGTGTGTGTGTGTGTGTGTAAGAGAGAGGGAGAGAGAGAAGAATGAGAATAGAATATATAAAAATGTATTAAAATTGATGAAGATTACGGGTTAATCATTAATGCCCTGTATTTTGTTTTAAAGTAGATCACAGAAATCTCTTCCTGCCCATTGTAAGTGTGCTCAGTTCCTAGAGATAATAAACCTTTGATGATGTTGTGCAAGACTCGTCAAGAAGCACTGAAATCAGTTTTGTATGTACACATGACTAATCAAAGGATCAGAGAACAGGATATGATTTGCTAAAAGTGATAGCTTCTCCAAAAAGCAAATAGCCTTGCTAACTGTGAGAGCACAGTAAGCCTGTGTTTTTTTCTTTTTTTTTTTTTTCCTACAAAAGGCAGGTCCTACTCCCAACCTTGGAGTAGATATGCTTTGCAAAGGCTTTAGCACTAAGTATTTTTAAAAAATATTTTAAAAGTAAAGTGCTTCTGAAATTAATATCTACCTAATTAACACTCTGCTCTTTTATTTGGTCTTAAAGGCATAATAGATACCACAAGATTCTTAGACTTAGAGACATCCTTGAAATTCAGAGTATTAGGTAACCCAAACAAGTATTTTCTTAAACGGACCAACTGTCAGATGTCCATAGTGGGGAAATGATAAAATAAGACAGCAATCCCAATATTGAAGTTTGCAGTTCTATAGGAAAATGTGACTGAAAGTTTTAAGAAAGCAGTTCCGCATTAGAAAGAGAAAGGACTGAAGTGATACGCTACAAAATCTACCATGTTGACAGTGCAGTGAATCTTGAGACCATTGTCTTCTGCTTTTATCTCCACTTCATATTTTATTTGCAACAACTCTATTGAGATATAATTCATATGCCATTCAACTAATCCATTTAAAGGATACAATTCAATGATTTTTATAATTTCTACAGAATTATGCAACCATCACCACAATTGATTTTAGAATATTTTCATCATCCCAAGAAGAAATCCTGTACTGTTTTAGCTTCCCACCCTTATCCCCAATCCTCCCTCCCCCGGCCCTAGGCAATCACTAATTGCTTTCCGTCTCTATAGATTTGCCTGTTCTGGACATTTCATATAGATGGAATCATAGTATATGGGGTCCTTTGTGACTAGCTTCTTTCACTTAGCATAATGTTTTTAAGGTTCATCTGTGCGGTAGCATGTATCAGCACTTCATTCCTTTTAATTACCAAATTTCCATTGCATAGGTATAGTACATTTTATTTATACCCCATCAATTGTTGGATATTTGGGTCGTTTCCACTTGTTGTCTATTATGGGAAATGATGCTATGAACACTCGTATACAAGGTTTTGTGTGGATGTATGCTTTCTTTTCTCTTGGGGTATATACCTAGCAGTGAAACAGCTGGATTGACAGTCAATAATATTAACTAGATTCACATTACTGTCATCTGTTCTTAATTTTTGCCTGGTTTGTTCCTTTTCCCCTGTCCTTTAAAGAATACTTCACATTTTTATCATTCTCTCAATGTCTCTTATCCATCTTCTGTTCTTCTCTGGCTGACTAGCTCAGTTAAGAAAATTGATAGTAGCATATGTTGAGCACTTATTTGGTGTCATGATAATATCCTAAGTTCTTTAAATATATATAGTTATTTAATTCTCACAGCAATCCTATTAGATTAGCTACTATTATTATGCCCATTTTGAAGATGAGAAAACTAAAGCAATGAAATCTTAATTTATACAAGGTCACATAGCTAGTAGTAACAGTGATAGCTGAGTCAGGACTTGAACTCAGACTGTCTGGTTCCAGCACCCGCGCTGTTAAATAGGACACCTTATTACAGTGAAGATATTGCCTCGAGAGGGGATACCTGGAAGGGAAGGCCCTGTTTGTGGCAGAGGAGATGGGAATACAGGTGCAACTGTAATAGTTGGTCTTTGAGGAGGACATGTATCCCCTGAGGCGGGAAGAAAAGAATGAATGATGAGAAAGGTAAAGATTTAGAATCTTTTGAAGGAGGAGAAGTGAGGGCTGGCAAATTAGAAATATAGGCTTTAGTTCTTTATAAAGTCTGAATGTGAATCATTTATTTGATTCATACTATGTTCTTTGAAAAACACCTACAAATTGTATTCGCCGTATTTGTAGGAATGAAAAAATTGGTACATTTATGACAGCTTAAATCAACTGAAGTACATTTTGTTTGATGTTCTAGTAACACAGAGAGGCTTATTTATCCTCATTGATTAAAAACACCCTGTTCTGGGCCCCAAGGCAAATGAGACAGACACAAAGGGAAAAACTGGAGAGCTTCTTCCTGTCCTCAAGAAGTTCACCAGTTTTAAGAAGCAAATACCTTATACTTTTTCTCTGTGCTTTATTTTTTCTTGTAAGTTGTCCTTGTTCACAGCTTTCCTGAATTCCAGAAGTTTCTGAGAACATTTTTAGTGCTTTATATAACACATTTTTGTAGTGTTTAATTCTTTGTATCATTTAGAGAATTAATATTTAGATTTCTTGTGGTATTTGGGGAAAAATTAGATTTCTGCTTTGTAGAAATTTGATAGAGTGTCTCTGTGTTTCCATACCAGTAAAGATGTTGTCACATTGTTGAAAAATAATGTACAGTAACAGTATAATTGGAGTCTTCTCTCTCTTTCGCCACCACCTCTCCATCTATGTGATGTTTGTGACTATATGTATGACTTTTATGTTTTCATAATAGTAAGTATATGGATGAACCAAAATATTTCTTGGTACTTTTCTTGCTAACGGACAGGATTTTTTTTCTTTTTATGAGTATAAGAGTATGAATATGCCTCTTTCTCATGTCTGATGTAATAATTGATGTAAAAAGTCTTACTATTTTATATATAGCTATTTCAGGCCTAATCTTATTTGTTTCAAACAGTTACTAATGTTTCTTGAAGTTTTCAGTTTCTGGAGATCTTCATGTGGCTCGTTGACCTGGGTATGATGAGATCAGGCAAGGGCTGCCAATATTCCTATTGTCAGAACATTATCATTGTGTAACGTTTTCTTTCTGTTTTACCATTAAAATGAGTTAAGGGGAAATTATGCAATAAAACATGATAAGCTCCTATACTACATCACACGCTAAAAGATTCTTGGCATCAGCTTTCTTGAGTCTGTACCACAGTAAAACTGAAAGATGGACTGCCTATTTCAGTATTTATGTCTATGAACACTTGATGAGCTTAATAAGCTTTAATGAGGTGGGTATCAATGTTTGATATCCTCCCATTATTAACATACTGGGGATGGAACATGGTGGGAGGAAATAGGGGAATGTCTCAGAGAAAGAGAGTGAAAAATATGCACAAACACCTGCCTATATCTCTCTGTAACTCAAGAAAAGTTTAAAACAAGGTTAGGCATTTTCTATCTTAAGGTGTCCAACTGACTCACTTTTTATATGTGTGTGTGTGTTTTTTTTTTTTTTTTGCAAGCATTTCTGTACCTTAGTTAATATATTAGTAAATGGAGAAAAAACACTCCACTGAGTTCTGTAGATCTTAATTGAGATTCAAAAATAGCTTCGAAAAAAAAAAAGGATTCTGAGATGAATCCTTTCCTTATGTGCGGAAAATATTACTCATGTCTTGTCAGTACATCCACTCTATTGGCGTTGCGTTTTGTACTTGGAGATAACTTCTGCTTTTTTATTATTGGTAAGGCACTTTATTTTTAAATTTCTGTAAGTGTACTTGGTCACACTATTATATCTAGGACTTGTCATTCCTGAAAAGCCATTCTTAACTTTATCTCACCAATTGGGCTTCAATTGAAATTTGCTTTGAAGAGGAATGTAGCCATACTCATCAACTTGAAAAGCAGTGAATATAGCTCATAGAAAATAACTATTTGTGTATTCTTTTATGCTTTAACTTCAATATACATTCTTTCTTAGAAGTTTTCCCACAGAAAAGGAACTGTGTTTTACACTTTTAAATACCAGTTTTCAAGTCAGCCAAGTGAGAATTTGCAAATGAGCAGTAGTAAGTGATGCCACAGCTGAAAAATGAATGTGTAAAGTTTCTGTATCTGGCATTACTTTCCTTTTGCCTTTGGGATGATACAACAATTTTTTCATCTATAAAATGGGCTCTGAGTTACCATTAGAATTAGAAGATTAGACAGTGTGATCCAGAGGCTCCCAGAGGCCCCTGCCGGCTTCCTCCACCAGCGCCTGCCTCTGCCCCTCCTCTGCCCCCGCCAGATCCTATGGTGCTGGGGATGGGGTCATCCCAGGGCTGCCTCCCTCCAGCCCACTGCCTCCCCTCCGAGGGGCTTCCTTCCCCTCCATAGGGCCAGGCATTTTTCTCTGGATTCAAACAGGCAACAATGACCTTTTATTTTCTGTTTGTCCCCACCTCCCCAACCTTCCACTTCCTGTTCTTCCTACCTTCTTCCTTTTTGACTAAATAATCCCCACCTCCCTTGGTCATACAGTGAGGCTACAGTGACTGAGGGGAGAATCACTTCCTCTTCACTCTCCCAACCCTGCTCCAACCCCTCAGCATCCCAGATCCTCATGCAGTTGGTTGTAAATTCTCCCAGGAGCTGTTTTACTGTCTACTTTTCAGGATTTAAAAAAAAAAAAATCAAAACTTAAAAAAAAAAAAAAGTTTAAAAAGCAAAATGGGGAGGGAGGAAGCAGTGACATATTTTTTTGGTAATTATGCGCTTTTTTTTAATTTTTAGAACTTGTCTGTTTTTACTGTGGATCGGCTGTTGATATTTCATCAAGATAAGCATTTCTCTCCTGAGTTCAGGTGATTGAGGAAGAGCCACAAAACAAAACACAACAAAACCAAACCACAGAATCATCTTTAACCCGACTTTTTATACGATGCCCCAGTTCCCCATAACTGTGCACACAAGCTTCTGTGTTCAGTTGAATTGTAACTGCTTTTTGTATTTGGAGAGAGTGTGACTATTGAACTTGAAACCTTAAAAAAAAAAAAAAAGAATTAGAAGATTAGCATTCACGTAATGCTCTTTGAGATCTAGTCCAAACTTAATCACTTCTGTGGTTCTAAGAGCTGAAATTATGCTGGGCTTTAACTCGTATCTCATCTTAAATTACTGATGTAGTTACATATATCATGTTGCTGATTTTCCATTGTTTTGTTTAATCCATGAATAATATATATTTATTTGTTTTTCTTATAAACAGGAAGTAGAGTAAAAATTATATAGAGAAAAATAACTAAATCTCTCTTAATTTCCTTGCTTTTTTTTTTTTTTTTTTTTTTACTTTTTTGATTACTCATTTCATTTATTCATTGATTGAGTGCCCATCTCCCAGGCTCTATGCTAGGAAATAAGAATATGGTGTCAAGCAAGATGGACATAGGCTTTGCTCTGGGGGAGTCTGTGGTTTAGTGGAGGAGACAGTAAAGCATTCAACATATAATCACCTATTAAACAAGGAAATGATTACTTATTGTAAATAGGTAATATAATTTGTACTTTTGATGTGGAACATTTGTGTCATCAGTACCTTTCAATTTGTATACATGGAACTCTTCCTCTAATCTTGGGGGAAAGTGAAGAGTTTGAATGGGATCATGTATTGAAGCAGTTAGAAAGGTAGCCAGGGCTGAAATGAATGGACTCTACCTGATAGCCAATAGGCTATCAGTTATAGAAAACAAAACAAAACAAAAACCCCAAAAAACATTTACCACTGAGATTTTTATCAGAAAGAAGGAACTTTTCAAACTTTTTGGAGTCATGAAAGGATTATGTGAAAAGGCTTTCTAGAAATGGCTGTATATCCGGTTGGCAAACCTGTACTGAATATAATAGCGAAGGTTGAAGAAGATGAACCTGTTGTAAGTTTTGTAACATCCTGATTCCAAGGTCATAATAGTGATAATCAGTCAAATTGGGGGACCAGAGGACTGGAAAACTTTGAAGGTTGCTTGTAGATCTTAAGGCTCCAAAAGAAGATGGTGAACATGATGATTATGATAATCTTAGCTCCATTAGCATCTGTTCCTCTCATCTTCAGAAGAGAGAAAATGTGTCTCCTGCTCTTCTCTGTGAATCCTCTCTTATGACAAGCTAGGATTTTTCTAGGGTCTGCCGATTTTGCACACTCCTTCCAAGTAAGTCATTGATGGTATTATCCTGTCTTTCACATTGTTTTGCCTCTTAGGACAAGAGTCTGACATGTTTTGATATACAAAAATCTCATTGCAGTAGGAAAAATGGCAAGCCTTTTCAAAGAAACCCTTTCTGTACAAAAGAGCCATTCTTTAGTTGAAGGTCTGGCACTGTAGTGAACTGTTGGGCCAAGAAACCATATTCCAAGTCGAGAACCTGGTTTAAAATACCCAAAGCTTCTGTATCAAATGTTGTAAGAATATCTTTTTGGTAAATTTTTGGAATCATGCTTTGCCTCATCATGGTTGCAGAAATCCACTTCCTTTGTACATGAAGGTATCCCCCAGCAGCAGATATATAGTCTATTTTCTGAACAGGAATCTTATAGGTCTCAGGAGAGCCAACTTCCACAGGCCCACTGGGTTACACGCTCATTTGTAACTCACTGTAATGATTCTTCAGTTTTTCATTTCCTTGCTGTTCTAGGAAGGCAGATTCTGAGGTTTGTTTTGGGAGTTTCACTTCATAGCAGCACATATTTTCTCTCTGTCTCTGTAGATTTGGATATAAATGTGTGTGTACAGGTATATGGGGTTGTGTGTATGTGCAGATATTGATGTGTGTATATATGTATGTATAGCTCTTCATCCTGTGTATGAAAGGGAACTCTGTATTGTAGGTTCTATAATTTGACAATTTTCTTTAAATGATAACCCCTACTTCTCTCCCAAATGCAATATCTAATACAGATGCATTGGCAGCTACCTTGACATTCAGTGCTAAAAACAAGCAAATAAATATGTACACAATCTTATGATCAACACAATGTACATTGTCATAATACTTTACTCTGAAAAGTCATTGTATTTAACTACTTGTAAGTTAAAAACTGAATCTTTGTCTATTTCATAAAGAACTACCACTTCTGCAGATCAAGTTGAAATAGTCTAGTGGTTCTGTACTGGCCACAAGAGCTATGCTTCAAAATATGAATCTAGTATAAAATGCCTGTGCCAAACTGTATCTGAGTTCCATTGGCAATACAGCTTATGTTTCACAAAAGACATAAACAAATCAAGACCCCTCCCCACAGAGTGAAAAAGTTAGATTAATGAAACAGCTGCATGATTTGGTTTAAAAAAATCAAACCAATTATTTCAAGACTTTGCTAATAATTTGATAGGTTTGATCACTTATTGATCATTACCAGTTGATACATATAGATCAGTGAAGGGCATAAGGTTCTTGCCCTGCCTTGTTGTTTTAAGATAATGATCAAAGGGCAAACATCAGTGTACTATAAACCTTTTTGAGATTTTGTTTAAGTAAAACACATAGTACAATATTAGATGTTTGTGTGACTTAAAACATTTTGCACTGCTATGACAAATATATCATCCTCCTGTGCCAGTACAATTGCAGAGACATTTCGTTGTCATAATCTGTTAATACCAGTTAGCAGTGTCACAAATTAAAGCATTAACAGATTTGTGTTGCTTGAGGAAGCAACTGACGTGAAATACCAGGAGGTTGAAGGAGTGGGGCAGTTTGTTGTATCATAATTCTACATACCCTGTAAAGTCTTTGTGCCAGTGGTGTGAAGGCTTTGAGTGTACCTTCACAAAGAGCTCAAACGAATAGTTCATTATGCAAAAAAGTCTCATTAAGATACATTAGTCCTAATACATTTTTAAAGAAGGGTTTTTTTTGGAAATTTGCAGGCAACAAAAATCAAAAGAGCCTATCTTTTTTTCAAGGAAAATGATTTTACTGCTTTGTTAAAATGTACATGTGTAATGCAGACTACAAGTTCTTCCCAGGAACTGAATAAGTTTGTTTTCTTTATTTGTGTTGTTTTGGATCTGTCCTTAAATAAAAAGTTGTTGATTTTAAAACTACATTTTTATTGGAAATATTGGCATTCTTTTGTCAGAGATTTTGGCCAAATCATAATGGACACATGACCATCTTATCAAGAGGCCCATAACTTGGGAATGTGGAAATGAAATTATAAATTGTGGAAGGAATATTAGATTAAATATCTGTTTTCATTTTAGTAGTGGTTTGAAATAATAATCCATTTATTACTGTTACACATTTTGTATTTGCCTGAGCATTTAAATGACTTTTTATATTTCCCTTTTTTAACTCATATTATAGATATATTCTGAGAGAAAGTTATAAGGAATAACAATTATAGAGAATGAGAACCCATGGTTAAAATTATATGCACATTGAACTACAATGAGAGTATTAAAAGTATTTCATCCCATTTGTAAAATATCTTCCTTGGCTATGAAAGGGCAATATTTTTCCAATTATATCTGCTTTAGCCTGCAAATAGATTACCTTATAAAAACTCTCATAAAGCAGAGAGTCCAAAAATAATTGAAAGTGTAAGGACAGATAAGTTGGGCATATAAAGGCCCTGAGCAAATTTCACTCAACAGCATTCACAGAATAGAAAAAAAGAAGTTTATCTTAATTCCTGCTCAGGTCCAGATGAACATTTTAATGCTTAGTGTCATGATGCTTCTGATTGACAGGGAGTGCCTACTGCATAATTTCTAGCTCCCTTCTCCAATGTCTGGAAGATTACATTTTGACTGTCCCCAATATTAATAACCATATTTGATCTTAGGCCTATCCAAGGTCAAGCTGACTGGCCAGGTCAGCCTGTTTGTCTGCGTGCATGAATTGTGACATCTACTCATAGTGACAGGTAGGGGATGAGGGTGGTGAGACGAGGGTGTTAACCTTCAGGCCACCAAAAGAAGCCTCTTTCTGCTGGAAACAAAGAGCTTTTGGGGCTGCAGCCATCTTTTTGTTTGTTTGTTTGTTTCTTCCATCTTTTTCAACACTCATAATATTTTCACAGAAGATGATGTACTGTCGAAGAAATGCATTTAAGAAGAGGTAAATTATTTGTCATCTTAACAAAAACATAATATTATAGATTTGCATTATTGCTCAGGACTTTTATCCAGATTTAACAGTATTTCATGTGGATTGATTTTGCATGGCTGCTTCTTTCTTTAAATAAGTGACTCAGTCGCTATCCTGGAGTGTGGTATCATTATTCCTAAAATCCTCCCGGTTTTGCAAGCAAATAGCACAGAAGCTCTAGAGCCTGCAGGAATACATATTTCAGAAAGCAGCTAAAACAACTTTTGGAACTTCACAATTCATAGTATTCTACCATAAAACATATCAAATAAATTCATTTTTTAAAAAATCTAGCCTCTTTCTGGGTAGAAATTCCTGAGAAGCTATTTGGTTCCTAATTGATTTTCTACGTCAGTTGTTCATTGAATAGATAAGTAGTGCCTGTGATATTTGATTACAGAGCAAGGCACCCATTTAACCTTCTGTTCTTTCCTGGCCAGGATTTCAAATACAATAGAACGTTCCTCCCTGAGGCTCAGCAGGATTAGACAGCTAGCGGTAATCCCTGATAGCTGAAATAGACCTGATAGAACTTCACCTCACTTGTTTAGGATTATACTCATGAATTTCATCTCACTCAGCAGCATTAACCCTTTGGGGGACTTGAGCTGGAATACTCTATCAGTAAAAGCAACAAATAGGCAGAAACCCATTACATTCTAAGCCGTTATACCTTATTTTTATTTTTTTGGCCAATACATAAAAATAATTTTGAAGTCAGAAAGATGCGTGGTCCAAGTTGTTTTTGGAAAATTTTGCATCCTAAATATATATCTGTCTCAAGAATTATATTATCCTCTTAAATACAATTTTGTTTAAGAAACTTCATGAAAGTTCTGGTTTGTATAATAGCTTTCCCATCCTGGTCACGGTTAAATCATGTTGTGGAGGTGGAGGATAAATGCCTTCATATAAAGTAGGCCCTCAATATTCTAGGTTAACTGGAACCAAGGCAAGTATGAAAATCCCCAAACCTCATTTTAGCCACTGGTTTCCAATATCTTCCTTTTCCTTTCATTAGAGCAAATTCCATAGGTTTGAGTTTAATTTTCTCTTTCCCCTCTGGGGGATATGAAAATGAGCTAAGAAATGGCCAAGAGGCAGGAAATCAGTGAGTGAAAAAGAACTAGTAAAAGGTATAGTTAATCCACAAATTGGAAAGTCAGCCCCATGTTAATCAAGAGATGAAAGGAAGAGCATACACCCTTTCAATGCAGGTGGAAGAACCAGCCTTTATCATGGTTTTTAATAATTTAAACATTGAAATCTGTGCCTGACACTATTAGGCCATCAAAATGAGGTCCTTGCAAAGTCACAGGTTTGAAATAGGTTATTAGTGACAACTAACACAGTCTGGGAGAGCACCCTCCAATTGTTATGGAACTGATTACCCTGAATCATCAAGGCCTTTTTGTGTTGGCTCTTTAAATATTCATGTTCACAACTAGTTCTATTAATTATTGAAATAAGTGATTTTGGTTCTGATGGTCAGAAGATTTCCCACCATTTTCATAGGTTTTAGGAAAATGTAAGTTTTATTTGAGAGACTTGACCTCCAAATCATCTCATGATGACGAGTATGACCTCATTGCCTATAGTAATATTTCAAGGTCAAAGATAATTTAATGCTAAAGCATTGGTACATCAACCTTCTTTCTGAAATTGTTCTTGTTAGTGATTCTTAAAGGGTTTGAGCAAAAATTTGTTTAATTAAAAATCCTTTAGTAGGACACATACAATCACAATAAAAAGACAATGCAGAATTTTTGGAAGCAGTTTCTATTCATTTCCACATCCCCGCCCTATAGATAGATCTACTATGATTGTAATGATAGTCAACATTAAGGTGACAAGAGGAGAAATATGGTGTGTACCTTCTGCTTTGAAGCTTAGTTGTTTGTAAGAACTTAAATAAATCTGTGAGTAAATTGATGGGATTAAGGCTGAAACAGTGGTCCTGCTTGAATAATATTTTGTTTTTATTTGGTTAGGAATGAAGAGGAGCTTGTGAAGTGGGGAGTTGTGACTTGAAATGATTCTGCTAAATTGTTAATTAACAAGCCTCCTTTTTATTTACTTTTTGTACAAAATATCTAATTTTCATGGTTTTAGAGAGCAAAGATGATTTCTGTTGTTCAATTTAGGTGACATATTATTCCAATTAATTGGAAAAGTACTCCCATGGGATAGATGGCTCGAGAATGGGGCCTCTTAGACTCTGCCTCTTACAGTGGTCCTGGGATTTGCCCTTTTCTGCTAACATAATTTTACATATGCTGGTGCTGAGATTCTAGCTCTTTGTTGTATGTTATAAAATTCTATTGCATCAGCATGAACAAAACAGAAATATTATAGATGTGAACCTTTCACCCCAAAAGACATATAACAGATTGAAAAGCTCCAGACCAGGGGAACAGGAATGCTTGCAGCCAGCCTGTATGGGTTTACAGATGACTAAAAGCTGGTATTAATAAATCTCAAAAGAAGAAGAATAGGAGCAGAATTTACTAAAGTCTATGAAATAATAAAGGGACGTGAAGTTAGGCCATGTGAATCTTTGTACTGTGTGTCAGAAAGAACTAGAGATCCTTCCGTGTAACTAGAAGAAAAAAATTTTCAAAGCAACAAAGGAGAAGTTGGTGTTTGTTTGTGTTTCTATTTGTTAATATAAAGTAATTTACCTCTGGAATAATTGAATTAGAAGATTCTAGAAAAAAAAATCATTTTGAATCATAAGGACAAAGGAGACCTTGAGGAGTCTCCTTCCTGGCAGACAGGCAATATTAAAACCATCCCCCAAAGAGGTCCATCTGTATTATTTTTAAAAAGAAGGAACTGGTTTAGTTGTGGCCAATAGAATGCTTTGTGACCACATGAACAAAGAGATAATGACTGAAAAGTTTTAAACTCTAGAGAAAATGTATTCATTCTGCAAACTTTGTTCATATCATATGCTGTTACAAAAATTCATGTCTTTATTAAGAGTTTTTCTTCAACAGTATACTTTGAAAACTATTTTTAGGCCGAGCACAGTGACTCATGCCTGTAATCCTAGCACTTTGGGAAACCGAGGCAGGTGAATCACTTGAGGTCAGGAGTTCAAGACCAGCCTGGCCAACATGGTGAAACCCCATCTCCACTAAAAATATATAAATTAGTCGGGCATGGTGGCGGATGCCTGTAGTCCCAGCTACTCGGGAGGTTGAGGCATGAGAATCGCTTGAATGTGGGAGGCAGAGGTTGCAGTGAGTTGAGATTGTACCATTGCACTCCAGCCTGGGTGACAGAGTGAGACTCCATCTGAAAAAAAAATAAATAAAATAAAATAAATAAATAAAACTGCTTTTAAGGTGCCCTGAGGTATGCAAACTTAATTAGCACATGGTCCTTGAGTTGGGGATGGTAAGAGATACACACAAAGAATTAATACAACATCTATAAAGCTCCTACATTTTGTATCACTACATCATAGCTAAGTCCTATGTAGCAAGGAATGTTTTATGTCCATTGTCTCATTCGATCCTCACAACAGCCCACTGAAGTACATGCACTTGTACAGATTACAAAATGGACCTTAGCAAGATCAGGTATCTTTCCCAGGGTCATACACATATTTGAGGAACTGGGATATGAACCCTGGCTTCTCTCCTGGAGGCTGTGCTCTAATAATCATTCTTTACTGATAAGCGTCTCCAAAGGCTGATGCTACCCACCTGGGGCCCATGCACATGGAGGACATCCAGAAAGGTGTGGAAGGAGACTGTCCTGAGTATATACAAAAGCATGCATTTTTCTCTCTGAAGAGTGTGTCCATACCTCTCCTAAGATTCTCAGACCCTGTATATGTAAAACCAACTATCTAGAGAGTGATCACAAAGAGTTACAAAGTGGGAAGCCCTTTTACAGCTAAAAGAGAGTACAGTAAGTAGGGCAAAACAGGAAGTGTTTGGCTTGATCCCAGCAGGATTTGGATAGGTAGATGTCAAGTTTGGAGATGGGGAGAAGGGAGAGAAACCTACTGTCTGAGTCGAGAAAGGATTGGTTGTTTCCTCTTCAGGTTATAGTTGAGAGTCAGTATAATTGAAGGCATTTATCTTCTTAGCAATGGGAGACTGTGACGCGATGCAGCTATTAGCAGTACATGGCCAGTAAGTACATGGGCTTGAGTGAATAAAAGAGCTGCTCCACTTCTTTCCTACTCAGTCTGTGAATATGAGCAAAAATTTTATTATAAATATAAATAAAAGAATCTCAAGTTTTGAAAGTAGTGTTTCACACTTTCAGTATCAGTAAAGTAGAACAATATTCTATCAATGTATAACAAAATTAGTGTCAATATAGATTTCAGAATCAAAGGAATGAATGCTGACCACACTGGACTTACTAATTTTAGCTAGCGTCTTTATAATGGGTATGATAATTAATTTTGCTTTATGTGACAGTTGTTGGTGCCACACTTAATGAGTTTTTTTTGTTTTTTTTTTTTTTTTTTTGAGACAGAGTCTCGCTCTATCACGCAGGCTGAAGTGCAGTGGGTGATCTCAGCTCACTGCAGCCTCTGCCTCCTGGGTTCAAGCTATTCTCCTGCCTCAGCCTCCCGAGTAACTGGGACTACAGGTGTGCACCTCCATACCCTGCTATTGTTTGTATGTTTAGTAGAGACAGGATTTCACCATGTTGGCCACGCTGGTCTTGAACTCCTGACCTCAGATGATCTTCCTGCCTCAGCCTCCCAAAGTGCTGGGATTACAGGCATGAGTCACCACACCTGACCATGATCACATTTTTGTAAGGAGTAAAATATATGGTAATTTCTAATAAATTCTCAGATGCAATATATTTCATAAAGGATTATTTTATCAGGAGTTGAATTTCTTCATCAGTGTATAACTATGTATGTCATTAGTATTAGTAGGTTAATAAAGGCATATTCAAGGAAAGGTAACTATTTTTCAAAGTTGTTTGACTTTTTAGAAGGGCAGTCTGTTTTATGGGATATCTAAGGGTATATATATGTTAAAGGAGTATAGTTGTTCAATTATTAGTATTTGCAGTATTTTATAAATTTAAAATGCATCTAAAAATTAATAACACAGCTACATTATTATCATATGTATTTTATTTACAGAAAGTCATTTTTACTTAAAATTAAACATTCTCTTGGAGTTCTTCAAAAACAGTGGCTAAAGTTGGCCTCTAACTTGGCCATAACTGTAGGGTGAAACTAAGAAAATAAAGCACAGAGAAAATGTCTTAGTTGATTTCCATTGCTCCAAATACAAAACAAAAGGCAAATACGAAAAACAAAGTTTTGAAAGCATGACTTCCTATCATAAAATACAATTGCAAAAATGGGCAAGGGCTTTTAAAAACTGGTTTTCCCTCATTGTATACCTTCGAAGTATTCTCCATTGGTTTGTTTCTGAAGCTGCATTTCTAATAATGGAACTGTCATTTTTTTCAGTCTTTCCTTTCAGAACAAGGGTGGGGGGAGATTAAAATAATCTTCAAAGCAGACACCATTACACTGAGTGGACCCTGGCATGCAAGCTGCTTTTCTAAAGAAGCACATTTTAGTTCCCACTGCAGATGAGAGTTAAATATCCACTCAGAGCAGAGACTATTTAGACAGAGACTCATCCAGCCTGTGGAGAGGCCGGAATCATATATCCCTCTATGTGTCTAGCTCATGAAATAATCTAATACAATTTTCTTTTGTTTTTTAATTGCAGAAAGGAATCTGCATTTCCAATGATTGTTCAGGAGTGGGGGTTAAGGGGGTGGGATTGTACAAAGCTTTAAATTAAAATGAAAGTGAAACAATGCTAGGAAAAGCCTGAAAAGATAGAGGACCAGTCCATTTTGCTCTTCAAAAATAAACTATCAGTTTTGCCAATAGTTTTGTTTGTTTGTTTGTTTTTCTGTTTTGGTCATCTCAGTGGAATAACTAAGGACTGGGTAAATATGAAAGCTGAGCTGTTCTGTCTGCCTTAGACCTGATCCCCCACATCTGTGCTGAGGCATACTGGTGGTAGTGAGAAGCTCACACTGCTCCTGTCTGTGCTGTGCGTGCACAGTGGATCAATGGAGACCCAGAGCCCTGGGGGCTGTCAGGATAATACCTTTCATTTAAAGGAAGAAAAAAAAAATTTAATAACAGATGTTAAAGGACTATTTTAAAGTATGTCCTCCTTGCAGTTTTGAGTCAGTGCTACTTGTAAATGCCATAAATAGCAGTATGAAGAAAACATATTCATTTACTTTAGTAAATATCCCTTTTGCATTGTATTAAGATATTATTCATATGCTGTTCCGTCTTTTTAAGATCATGCCCAGATTGGATTTTATCTTCCATAAATGGCCCTGATAAAAGTCAGTCTTCCAAGTGTTTTATAGTATCATGGTCCCCAAACCTCAGCAGGGAAAGCCCAGCTAATATGAGACACATGCTAATAAGAGACTGATTTTCCATTTTTAATGTTTTATGCCGATGCCAGATGATGTATCCAGCTAACCACTTTAAACCTTTCGGTAAAGATTTGATAATAGATGTCATCATTGAATGTCCTCATGCATGCCCCTTTGAAACAAATGATCACCTATTAGAGGATAGAGACAAAACACATTTACTTGAATGAAATGTTTAATAAAGTACATCAGGACTTGTTTTTATTGGTATTGCTCTATGAATACTTTATGTGCTAATTTAGGTCTTAGGAGTACTTAGTTATCCCAGTGCTCCAGTCTGAAAAAGGCATGTACCTTATTATTATAAACGCCAGCCTTTAATGTTTAGAACATATTTATAAAACATACTTGTCCTCTTCCTAAAATTGAAAACATCTGTTACAGATTTTCTGTTAAAATGTTATGGACATGAGAGCCTGGTGATGAGGCAGTCTGCCATTTTGAATGGGAATTAAGCTGACAATGCATTCTGCACCAGTGAGGCCGTGAAAACAAACAAAAAAAGGCAGATGGTTCATTTAGTTTAGTAATTGTAATTTGTTGTTCATTAAAAGTAATTCCCACACAGGCGTTCTTTATTCTAATACAGTATACGGAAAATTTTACTCCACAAACCTGGCGTAATGTTTTTTTCTTTAGCATAATTTGCACTGACGTTTGATAGGCAGTTGATTAGAGCAGAATAATTTCTTTAGAATGAAAATTAATTATAATTTTTGCAGCTTTCATTAGTCTGCTTTTGTAACTACCGTGGCTAAACAGCAGGGGTTTGGCCTGAAATGCTGAGTATCACTAGATCATTTGCAGTGTACTCTCCCTTTTAAGATCATTAGACCTCTTCATTGTAGTTTTTACATCTACATAAAATGAAGATTTGCAATAAAGTATTTTCAGTATGCTTTGAAATATTCTTGAATATATGTTTACAGTAGTAAAGATGGCATCATACTAATTTCACATCACACTGTGTAGTCTTTGAAATATATTCAAGAACAGAGACATATTTTAGTCTTCAGGGGACTATAACATGTAATAAGAGTATTTCCTGAATTTATACAAATTGTTACATATGCACACAAATAGCATAGATTTTAACAGTGGGGATCCCATTCTTCAGAGATACACAAAATTGTTTGAAGCATATTTTAAAGGAAGAAACATGATACTCTATTGGTGATAGAATAGATTTATAGAGGAACCAAGTCTATTCTAGAGTTATGATCTGGTAGATAGAAATAATGTGATTTCAGAAAATTATCTTATAAAGTAAATGTATATCTGGCAAAGTCAGCAGGACCTAGCAAGAAATTTGATCTTTTACAAGTGTATACTATTCTGCCATTCCATTATGCTGTTTTTGTTGTACACAAGCACATTGATATTAATGTGAGTTTTCCAGAAGAAAATAAGAATTTTGTAGATTTTTGAGCCACTAGGTGAATCTGTGAGTTGAGTTTATTTTGCTTAGAAAATTCATCGCAATGGACTTGATTTCAGAAAGTGTTACAAGAATATCCAGGAAGTAAATCCTTGCCTATAAAGCATTTTTCATCATGGAAAAAAGCTCATCTTTTCTATTTTCATGCACAAGAAAGAATTCAACAAAATTAGCAATATTTTTTTTGATTAGGTAGTATTTTAGTGAAATGTTTTTATAAATATTTTTGCATCCACAACTTTTTATATCCAGAGTTCTGAATTTTCATAATTAACTATCCAGGAAATGGTTTTAAAACTGTAAAGAAAGTCTTCTGTTTTATAACACAATTTCTGTTTCTGTGGAATATGAACAAGACAGTGTTTATTGTAGTCAGAAAAATTGTTGGCATGATTCTGCATAAGTGAAGAATCTCTGGATTGTCTCAAAGTGTTAGCTGCCCATTTGCAGACAAACAAGCTTTTAGTGTGCAATTTAGGTCAATGGATCGAGGGGAGAAGATGTGTTTAGGCGACAGATTTTAAATCACCATAATATAAATATGCTTCCCTTTTCATCCGGAATTTGCTTTCTTTCAAGGTAATTTAGTGCAGCAGACATGCACTTATGCCTGTCTTTGTAATTTTAGGGATTAGGATAGTGAGGATTAAATGGTGACCCTTAATCTTCAATATCAACTTTAAGAGCGAAATATAATATGCAAATGGAACACATTCATTTTGTGTTTATATATTTTAATCTCTGTAATTTAGTCTTAAGAAGATGGAAACTCATCTTTGCCTTATTTATTTTGAATCCTAAAGCAAGTTGCCATTAAAATCTTTATCCTTCTGTCTTAGTGGATAAATGTTTATCCTTTAGGGCTTAGAACATAATTTAAAAAAAAAACCGACTTTAACCTAACAACATTTTTCAATCAAGGGAAGTGGCATGTATGGTTAATATAAAAGTGTAGTCAGACTGACTTGTGTAAAATGAATGGATAAGTTGTTAAGTCAAGCCTTGAAAAAAAAAAAGAGATAAACTTGTGTTTCGAATTTAGTTTGAGAAATCAGTAAATTGAATTTTTATTAATAAAATTAGTTAGTGTATTTCTGACCAAGTTTACTTTGTTCTTAATAAACTTTTCCTTTGTGGTTTGAATTTCAGTTTATGGACAAGAATGTCTTCTAAAGAAAACATTTATTAGGGTGAAATATTAAACTGATATAAAAATCTGGGTCATATTCTCTTAGACAAACGTAAGAGCTATACTAAGTAAGCAGATCAAAAAGAGAAATATAGTGTGAAAAACAGAAACAAAGAATCTTTTTATGCCTCTGATTTTACTGGAAGAATGAAGTTAGAACAGTCCACGTAGTTTGGCTCACTGACTTCCTCAGTCAGGTAATTTCTAGCCATTGAGACAAAGGTTTGCCAGATTTCTGGACATGTAATTTGAATGTTCCCTTATAGAATTGATTTTTGAGCAGCTTGTCATGAATTAATGGTTGCTTATATTGCCAAAAATGCAGGTAATTTCAAATTGTAAGTTGTCTTTCAAGTTTTTCAAACAAGGAAGGTAAAAATACCTTGATTAATTGTAGGAGTAGTCCTGAAGTTGTTCTCAGGCATCCAGACCCAGCATTATGTCATCACAGATAACAGGAACATTGAGCATCAGATGACATGTGTGAATAATGGGACACTACAAACATGAGTATTTAACCTAGACTTTTCTGCCCTGCTCCTGAAGCTGATTACTTCCAGTAAATACACAGTTGCTTTCATGATCAAAATCATTCTTAGAATTTAAACACTTGTTTACCAAATCCTAAAAATGGATTACTGGTGGAACCTGCACTGATGTTTTCCCTATCTACAATCACAGTGTTTTACGCTCTAGGTAATAAACCTGTATCTGCCGAGCTATATTTCTGAGTACTATGAGTAAATTTACCTTCTCTCACATACGTACCCAGTTTTACCTTTTCTTAGTTATAACTGATACAGGTTTTTAAAAAATATTTCGACTTTAAGAAAATATCAGAGGGCATTTAAAAACTTGAGCATTTGTCTTCTCATTACTTTGCCATAAAATGGCTATAAGACATTTTATTCTGATGGATTATTTCACCAATGACTAAATAAACAATTACATGTATAGACTAAGACTACCATGATGTTTAAGATTTTTCTAGATTTTCTGTACTTTGCTCAATTGCTTATTAGGCAGAGCATTATATAATTAAGGGCTTTGGAATCAGAGAAACCTGCATCTAAGTCTCAGCCTGGTCACATATTTGTTGCGACATGGAGCAAGTTACTTAACCTCTCTAACCTTCCGTTTCTTCATTAATAATATGGGATTCTTTTACTACCTATATAAGATGGTTTTTGTGAGGATTGCATGTGATAATGTTATCTGCTTTGCGTAGTGCCTGGAACTGGCGTTCCAGTGAGTGATAAAAATGGTAATTATTTTTATGAATTTACCTATTCAACTATTACATGGAGACAAGCTAATTGCAATTGCATTTAGGATAGGCTGTTTGTGAAAAGTGGTTATATTCATCAGTAATTTTTCAGAATCCACCATAACTTGTTAGCAGTGGTGTTAGCCAATCAGAAACGGTACTGTGTCTCTTCAGTTTGAATTCTTTCATGCTCTGTGAGGTTAAATTCATACTTATACATGTGAAATTGAGTCATGAAATCTAGAGATTTCCATTTAAGAATCAGGACAGAGATCCCTCTGGGAGGGAACAGTGAGGCATGAATTCTTAAATGAAGAGACCAAGTACTTTTTATTTTTTAGAATTTAACTAGTGATTCAGTTATATGTTGAGCTAAGCACCTCACAAATTAATGAGCTAGGGCATCACAAGTAGGAGGAAGGCTTTGTGAAAGTGGCACTCAAGGTTATTTTTAGTGGCACATTTATTCAAAGTTTCGTTTTTCTTGTGGATAGGTAAAGAAAAGCCACATTCTTAGGAGACCCAACCTTCCCCCTGAACCCTAGGTACCCCCATTAAGATCCCAAGGCTTATGAATGTGTCTTCTGATGATGCTCACACAGTTACACTGATCTAACCAGGTCAGTTAAGGGATAAGTATTCACATCCTTATTCACTAAGGGTGAGGATCAAGTAAAGATTTGGTAAGCCGATTTTGAAAGATGGCTGATCATGTAGCAAGTTCAGGTTGCCTAAGTAGAAAAAAAGTGGTGGTGGCATCTCCACAATCTTTATAACTACAGTAACATTTCTCCAAAACTTTCATCACTGAACCAAAGCCACTGATTTGCTTAATTTAGAATATTCACTGTCTATCCATTTTTCTTGTATAAAACCAAAGGAATCAGCGGAACAAGATTTGTTTCTACTTTCCTTCTTTTCCCTTCCTTCCTTTTCTCCTTCCTTCCTTTTTTTATCCTTCCTTCCTTCTTTCCTTCCTTCCTTTCTCTCTCTCTCTCTCTCTGTCTCTCTCTTTCTTTCTGACAGAGTCTCGCTCTGTCACCCAGGCTGGAGTGCAATGTAGCTTTGACATCCTGGGTTCAAGTGATCCTCTCACCTCAATCTCCCCAGTAGCTGGGACCACTGGCATGCGCCACCACACCCAGCTAATTTTTGTATTTTTGGTAGAGATAGGGTTTCACCATGTTGCCCAGACTGGTCTCAAACTCCTGGGCTCAAGCGATTCACCTGCCTCAGACTCCCAAAGTTCTGGTACTACAGCCATGAGTCACCATGCCCGGTCTGCTTTTTTTTTCTATAACTAAATTCTTCTAGACCCATGTAAGGCAACTCATGCAGGAACCATGATTTAGGAAGCTTTTCCTCCCCTTTTTGGATCATTAGATCAGCAGTGACTAAGGTGCAAGGCTGTCAAAACCGTATCATTCTGTCATAGACAACAAGATTAGGATACTTAGAGCCTTCTCCAAGAACAAACTGTTCTGTTACATTTGATTGTGGTTCCTTTTTTAAAAAGTCCATGTTCAATTTCAAAGCTTTACAAACTGTTATTCTTAAGCCTTTATTTTTGTCCCTTTCTATTTATCGTGCTCCTTGAAAATAGCAAGAAAGGAGCTATCAACTGTGGTAACTTTGGTTCTAAGAGATCGTGATATAACTACCTCATGGTTTCTTTGGAATATTATCTAGGGGTCAAGAAACAAAAGATTTTGAATTACCCTCTCCTTAAGTGTGCCTGAGTTCACTCTTAAGATAATTCAATGATAACATACTGAAATATGGATATTTAGTGGGGCAGGCAAGATGACAAGGAATTCTTTCCATTTGAGTGATCAGGAAAGGCTTCATAGGAGATAGTTGTTTAATTGATCCTAAGAATATTTTATAAGATTGACACATGCAAAGATGGAGGTAAGTAGAGAGGGATAATAAAAGGTATAATGAGAGTATGAGTAATTTCATGTTGTTGTAGCATTCTTGCCTATCATGAGTAAATGGAATGGTCAGGAGAACAACAATGTACAATTTAAAATTTAATGTTACAAGTTTAATATTACTCATAAGTAATGTGAATACATAATATTTGTTATAGTTATAGATCCCAACCTTTGAGAAGAAATTCAGGCTCTAAAATTACTAAACATGATTGTCTTCTTCTTACCTCCTGAAAAAATATACGTGTAACTTTCAGTCTCAGATTGCTAGTCAGTATTGTGGATCATTGAAGGAAAGTCATGGGGCAACTCTTCTGAAGAATTAAAAACTATTTGAGTTGCAACAGAAATTAAGGTAGACCTCAAAAATAATTTGACATTAGGCCATTTATATATGGTGTATATGGCAGTGGAAGGGAATTGCTGAGCGCTACGTAAAATAATATGAACTTTATTTTGTATGTGTTTTGAAATCTTTTTTAGTTTTGGTCAGGAGAGTCTTGTGTAAGGATCATCTAGAAAAATTCTGATGGGAGAGATTCTGCTTGTTTTTTGTTTGTATTCCCTGGTGCTTAGAACATGTTTATAATATTAAAGGAAGAACAAAAAGTAAGTAAGGAAGAAAAGAGTAGGAGATAGGAGAGAGAAGGGAAGAAGTGAGAAGAGAGAAAGGGAGGGAGAGCAAGTCAGGAAGGAGGGAGGGAAAGGAGAGTGTAAAATGGGTTGAGCATACACTACTTGGGAGATGGGTGCACCAGGATCTCACAAATCACCATTAAATAACTAACTCATGTAACCAAATACAATCTGTTTCCCAAAAACCTATGGAAAAAAAGAGTGTGGATGGCTTGGTTTGAGAAATTAGAGTCAAGGAGACAACACCTGTAATGCTGTAGGGACATAAGGTAAACAGAGACTTGAAGTAAGAATTGAAATGGGGAGAGGGGAAGCATTTAAAAGATTTTTCAGAAATAGAATTTACAAAACTTGAAAACTGGCTATATGGGAGGTAAAGGAAAAGAAAGTCAGAAGAGTTACAAGTGATTAAGCTGTTTTTTAAAAACATGGCAACTGAGAGGGCAGTTTTGCCAGAAATAGGTAACATAAGGGAAAATTATTTGAGGGGGGCAGTTGTGCCAGAAATAGATAACAAAAGGCAAAGTTATTTGAGGGAAAAGGAGCAATGAGTACAATTTTTAGCACATTTGTGTGTGAAGCTTTTACAGGACATCTAAGGGAAGAAGTCAAACTGCAGAGATCAGGGTCTGCTGATATAGTTTTGAAAAATCACATCAATTGAATTTATAGGTATATTAATTAAAAGAGGATGAGATTTCCAAGTAAAACCAGGCATGCATGGAAGTACCTCTACATGTGAGTGGTGATAAGAAAGGAGAAGCCAATGAAGGAAATTGTCTGAAAGACTGAAAAGAAAATTACAAGAATAGAGGATCAGGGAAACAAACTAAGGAAAACCTTCTAGGAGAAGATGATGAAGTGCAGCAAATGCTATACAGAGGGTTCAGAATATCTGGAGACTAGGAACAGATGACAGTGAATTCCAGAAGTGGAATATAATTCATTCTCCAGAGAAGTTTAGCCATGAAGCGATGCAATAGAGAGGTGGCTGTGTTCCCATGAATGAGATCTATGTTTTTAAATTCTGTGAATTTCATCAATTTAAAAACTGCAGCTCTGTTGGGGGAGAAAAAATAAAGAAATTTCAACTGGAAACGTCTCCTTTTCAGTATCAACTCGGGCAAGAGGTGTGAAGACCACATTCCAATGGCCAGGAGCAAAGTCAAGTCCAGTGGTTACTCTCCATCCTTATCCCCACGTATAAAATCTCATGAACTAAGACAACTGGAATGAGTTATTAAATTTGCATTTGTGTGGGCCAAGACTCAGAAGCGATCAATAAATCTTTTGGGCAGAAACAAGCCAAGTTTGTATTTGGTGGGAAGGACAAAGAAAGGTGCCCTGTAACCCTACCCTCAACAGCCTGAGCAATCTGGAAGAGCTTTGTGGTATAGATAGAAATGGAGACACCTTAAAAATAATCAGAAAATCTCTATTTCGAGAGTTTCCCATTCCTTATATCACCATCTAAAACCACCTTTTTTCAGAATGTGTATATTTTGGGGGAAAGAGTGGTCAATGCCTTTGTGTATTCCTCCTGTTTCAGAGATGATCATGCTCTTAGCCTTAGCTATAATAAAGACAGGAGCAGAAAAGTTTCTGAAGAATTCCAGCCAGCATTTTTGGTCATATTTCCTAGCTTTCATTCAATGACATGTTGAAGTTTTCAATAGAATCTCAGAAATAGTGTTCTCTCCAGTTGTATTGTTACGTGGGAATTGTTGCTGATTGGTTTGGGCACAGAGTGCTTCCACATAAATAAGTCTAGCTAATGTGTCCCTAGAGGGACAAATGAGGATGTACAAGAGGAATAAGCAGAGAATGAAGGTATTGTGTGTTAGTAGTGGTTAGAAAAAGGACATTTGGATGGTGTTGATATGCTTGTTTGGTGATGTCAAAGAGCCACATCAAATTCCACTCTTCACACCCTTAGAATTATGCTTTGGCCTCCTTCTCTGGTTAGACCAAATATACTGCATTTCTATTTTTTCCTTCTTTGACTATTGCTTTAGTAATTTGAATCGGGCAATTTTGGCGGCAATATCGATCTTGCTTCTTTTATCAGCAGCCATACAACTGGACCTTTACCTAGCATCCAGGAACCTTACGTTTAATTACTAACTCCTGCCATGTTCACTGACTGTCCTAAGAAAATGAATTTTTAGAAGGCCTGAGAGTTTAGGTATTTCACTTAATACTACTCTTCAACATTATAATATCTGTTCATTTAATGCATAACTCATTAAATCAGTGTGACACTGGGACACAAGGACAAGATGAAAGGTATAATTTTAGACTTTGTTTCACTGTGAGTATGCCTTCTGCAAATGCATGTTAATCACAGAATCAAAATAAACACACTTAATTGAACAGTATTTGGATCAATAAAATCATTGACTGAGTACCACTGGTGCTCACTTGAGGTAAACAAGTGATTTAATAGTCTGCACTTCCTTCAGGCCTCTTTGGTGTGGCCATCAATAGTATATTCCTAAATCGGAACTGGCAGTGACCAAAAGGCCCTCATCAAACAACCCAGCCTGACCTCCCGAGGTGTATTATCGCCCGACATCTTACAAGCCACTTTTTGTTTCCATTCTCTGTGTCCCATAATTCTTGTTAGATAATTTGAAGCTCAGCTTGTGAGAAAACACACACACATCCCTTTTATAAAAAGAAGATGATTTCAAGGACTTAAGTAAGAATTATTCTTTTCAAACATTTACATATTCCATTTTAAACCATGTACAACTTTTACATTTACCATTTGTCTTTCCAGTGCAGAAGTATGGGGAAAAGGAGAAGAGTAGAATGTAAAGGAAGTTGAAAGAAATAAAAGTATAGAGTTTGCCACTAACACAGCCACAGATTTCAGGCCTTCAGGTTGAATCTCAGAGACTGAGCTGTGATTTGTATCTCTTATGAGGTTCTAATCTTCTTTGAACTTCTGATTGGAGAAACTGATAAGCTACCATCACGTGAATCCATGTTGCATATCTGAATATTGTGCTATAGACTGCTTGCCAAACATGTGCCAGATAGATTTCCAATTAATCTGAGCTCTGCTGTGTTACAGGTTTCTGCTGAAACAATTCTGCTTCGCATGAACATGCCTGTCACCCATGATAGCCACTTTAAATTGAGTGTATTTGGGGACACATGAAGTTCAGTGATGGTCAACTCAATTAACTCATAGTTTTATGAGGAAACTTCAAAACTGCCAATTCTGAGTCCTGGGGAATAAGACCATGAAGGCCAAATGAAATCTGGTAAAGGAGCTTAAGTCACACCCTATTTTAACTGTTTAGCTAGAACATTTTACTAAGTAGAGTTGAGTGAGTGATTTTTTTAAAAAAAGAAATTTCAGCAGTCATTAGAAAGATGTTATTGGCTAGTAATAGTCACATTGTCAACATAGCTGTATGCAAACACTTTTGGTCAGGAGCAGATGTATTAAGAAACTGGCAAGTCTAGAGACTCTTACTATTTCAGTAACTTCTAAAGGCCAAGCGTATTATGATGCATCAATGTTATTCTGGAATGCTAGATAAGAAATTCAGACCTGTAGTTCATCCTAGTCAAGCTCTATTACTATTTTTTAGAAGAAAGAGTTGGGCCTGTTTTAAATATTGCAATATTGATTGAATATAGCTTAACCACTTAATTGTTTAAGGAGTATAAATGTGAGTACCTACGCCCTTCCTGTGGCTTTTCTAGCCATGTGTTGGCTATTAAAAATACAATGATATGCTGGGCGTGGTGGCTTATGCCTGTAATCCCAGAACTTTGAGAGGCTGAGGTGGGTGGATCACCTGAGGTCAGGAGTTCGAGACCAGCCTGACCAATATGGTGAAACCCTGTATCTACTAAAAATACAAAAATTAGCCGGGCATGGTGGTACGTGCCTGTAGTCCTGGCTACTCAGGAGGTTGAGATGGGAGAATCACTTGAACCCAAGAGGCGGAGGTTGCGGGGAGCCAAGATCATGCCACTGCACTCCAGCCTGGGTAACAGAGCGAGACTACATCTAAATAAATAAATAAATAAATAAATAAATAGAATACAATGGTGGTAATAACAAAAGCAATTTATGCCATGCTTTCTTTTTTCTCCTTTTTTAAATTTTTTTATTTTTGAGATAGTCTCATTGTGTCGCCCAGGCTGGAGTGCAGTGGTGCAATCTCAGCTCACTGCAACCTACACCTGCTGGGTTCAAGCGATTCTCCCAACTCAGCCTTCCAAGTAGCTGGGACTACAGGCATGTGCCACCATGTCCAGCTAATTTTTGTATTTTTCATAGAGACAGGGTTTCACCATATTGGCCAGGCAAGTCTTGCACTCCTGATCTCAAGGGATCCGTCTATCTCAACCTCCCAAAGTGGTGAGATTACAAAGGTGAGCCACTGCACCCACCCAGTATGCTGTATTTTCTGTAAGAATTTCTTGCATTAAAATTTTTTTTTTTGATAAAATGAAAATGAAATTATTTACTTAAAAGTATATAGTCATCCCTGATGATGTATGTACCACTTCAGGTTTAATCTAGAACTGAATGAGATTCGGTATACATCCTGTGCTTTCTTAAACACTTATAGATACTCGGGCTCCATTCTGGGAGTTTCTATTTCTAGGCAAGAGCCTGGAAATCTGATTTTTGAAAAATACTCTCCTTGTAATGCCCAAGTCAGTGTAGGAATTGCTGCTCTCTCCAATCCACAATGCTAGCCATCATGACATAGCATTCAGCCTTGGTATTTCTACAGAGGCTGTCCTTTCAATCTGAAATATTCTTTCCTCTTCCACTAAAAAACATACTTTCATCCTGTAAAACCTGGTTTAAAAGTCTGCTCTGCTGGAGCACCATGGATATGATGCATGGATCAAGCACCATCCCCATGACACTTGAAGATTGATCAGAATGCTCTATGACCCTCCCTCCTTGAAAACACTTGACTTTCAATTAGACGGGAAAATGGACATTGGTTGGAAAGCTATATTTTTTGCCTGTGCTCACAATAAAGCCCATAATTTGTAAATGCATTTGAAAATATTGGTAAAATAAAATTCCTGTTTGAGTTGGTATAGTTTTTGTTAACCTTTCTTGGAGGATTGATTTAAAAAGATAGACTTTTAAATCAGACCAAGGTACTGAATAACAACATTTTGTAGGGTAAGTCTGTACTTACTTGTTTTTTTCTTTTTCAAGAACCTAAAGTAAAAGTGATAATAGTTGAAAAGTCAGTTATTTTTTCAGTTTTACCTCATATAATTTTCTAAAAGACATATATAAATTTTAATCTTAATTTGTTTTCTCTAAAGATGGTGATTTCAGTGTGCATTTGAGAATCTGTAGCAGAGTCAATGTTAGAGACAATTAGAACATTTGATAAATATGAGTTTCATGATATGTACAGAAAAGTTTATAATTTTGATGAAAGTATATGAACAAAAGAAAGTTTTCTTAATTAAAATAGCATTGTTTGAAGCTTTGGGATAGCATAATTATTATGAAATGATATTCAATTAAACATTATAATATGTTGAGCAAATTTATTTTTTAATTAATACAATGTTCTTTTAATATACTGGCATGGTCCAAGAGTTAAAGTGAGCGGATTCCTTGTCAGTAGGAATCTTTGACAATGAGCCAAGAACAGCATTGCTAGTGTACAGGATTACTTTTATTTCTTTAGTTTTAACAGTGGTTTCTGGTAACATATCTGTAGGGTGTCAGTTCTCAGGAAACTTTTCACCTGGCTGTAATCCAAGTAACGTTATTTGGTGTATAAATTGCTTTAAAAAGTAAATTTTGGTCAGGAGTGGTGGCTCATGCTTAATCTCAGCACTTTAGGAGGCCAAGCTGGGAGAATCACTTGAGGCCAGCAGTTTGAAACCAGCTTGGGCAACATAGCAAGACTCCATGTCTACCATAAATTTAAAAATTAGCTGGGTATGGTGGTGCACGCCTAGTCCCAGCTACTTGGGAGGCTGTGATGGGAGGATGGCCTGAGTCCAGGAGTTTGAGGTTATAGTGAGCTAAGATTGAATTATGGCTGTACTCCAGCTTGGGTGACAGAGTGAGATCCTGTTTCTAAAAACAAAAAACAAACAGGAAATATTTTTTTTCTTTTGCTTTTATGACATAAATTCTAAGCAGAGAATTAAAGCAGGATTCACACCCGGTGATCATTTTCAAAACTTCCTTCTTTTGAAATGCAAGTTTTTATTCACTTTTCACTAAATTTTTTTTTTTTAATGTAAACTCTGGGCTATTCTATTTTGAATAAGGCATTCTTGGTATTTTTTTTTTTTTTCTGTTCAGGTTATGTAAAATAAATACCAGTTTTTAAAATTATTTTTTAGGTGTCCAGAAATAACATTTTGCAGTCATATACCAGAATATGAAAGAGTCTTTACATGTGAAACCATAAAGTTTAAAAGCAAAACTAAGACTAAACAACCATGTACGAAATCGAAGTAGAACCCAGTGTAAAAGAAATAGGCAATTGTTCCATCTCTCCTTGGCACAGTCATTTCACCCTGCTGATGGTCCCTCTGCTTGGTAGCCTTTTTACTGCATGGCCACAAACTCGACCAATGGACTCTTTCAGTTAACCAAGATTATGCTGTGTTTATAAACCCACATTGTTTTCGTCTAATTATGACATGTTAAGGAACAAAACCTTCACTTCTTATATTTTCTTTTAAACAAAATCTTTTGAAAACGTCTCACATGCTAAATTCTGCATTTGTGGGGTTTCTATTTCTCTAGTGATTCACTGTATTTTTCAAGGAAAAAAATGACTATTTACGGTAGCTTCTGAAACCATATTAAAAAAATGTTTAGAATTTGGCAAATTCCTTTTAGGTATTTGGTTCTCGAGATATTTGCACAAAGAATATATTATCATAAGCGTAACAAAAGAAAATAAAGCATGCTTTATTAAGCTTGATTTTTGATTTTTAGGTTCAGAGGGTACATGTACAGGTTTGTTATGTGGGTATATTGCATGTCACTGGGGTTCAGAGTACAAATTGTGTCACCACCCGGGTAGTGAGCATAGTAACCAATAAGTAGATTTCAGTTCTCACTCTTCTCCCACCCTCCACCCTCAATTAACTCCCAGTGTCTATTGTTCCTCTCTTTGCATCCGTATGTACTCAAGTTAACCTAAATTTCTTGATTAAGGCCACTATTAAAATAATGTGACTATAGTCTTTTGATTCCAAATATACATCATGCATCTCTCTCTTGGTTCTTATGAGTGGCACTTTAGCGTGGCACTTAATAGAGCAGTAGGTGTTGACCAAATGAATGAATAAAGGCCAGCACAGTAGCTCACGCCTGTAATCCCAGCACTTTGGGAGGCCGAGGCAGGTGAATCACCTGAGGTCAGGAGTTTGAGACCAGCCTGATCAACATGGTGAAACCCCATCTCTACTAAAAATACAAAAATTAGCCGGGTGTGGTGGCACGCACCTGTAATTCCAGCTACTCAGGAGGCTGAAGCAGGAGAATCACTTGAACCTGGGAGGCAGAGGTTGCAATGAGCCAAGATCGCGCCACTGCACTCCAGCCTGGGCAACAGAGCGAGGCTCCATCTCAAAACAAACAAGCAAACGTGAATAAAAATCCCTATTTCTATGTCTTCCTTCTGTCCCCTTAAAATATTATTTTTACTCAACGTTCTGTCTTCGGTTTTATTGTAATTTTAAAATGCTTTTATAATCTTAACTACTCATATGATGTTAATAGTAATTTTGTATGTTTACAAAATCCTTGTGTTACCTGACTTCTCTCTTGAATTCTACATCCCCCATTTTCATATGGATGACTCATAAGGTCTTTATCCCTCTCTGTTTGTGTGTCTCATATCCGTAAGTCTAACTGATATTCTACTCTTTAGCTTCTTCATGGATCATCGAGCTACACATACTGACTTCTAGCAAAACGTCTTCTCTCCCATTTGCTGAGCCTACCACCTGGCATTTTTGTTTTTAACCAATCAGTTGCCAAACTTTGTAATTTTGTATGTAATATCTTAATTATGTCTTTTAAAAAGTTATTTTTATATTATTGTTTTGTTTGTATTTGTAAATTTTTTGGAGACAAGATCTCGCTTTCCTCAGGCCAGAGTGCAGTGGCATGATCAAAACTGACTGCAGCCTCCAAGTCCTGGACTCAAGTGATCCTCCCACCTCAGCCTCCTGAGTAGCTGGGGGTACAGGCACACATCACCATAACCTGACTAATTTTTACTTTTTTTGTAGAGATGAGGTCTCACTGTGTTGCCCGTGTTATGCCTCAAACTCCTGGCCTCAAGTGATCTTCCTGCCTCGGCCTCTCAAAGTGTGTCTTTTCTTTAAAAACAAAAAAATTGTTACCTCACACTTAGACCACTAATGACAGCCTCCCTTCTAGCCTTTCCACTTACTGCCCCTTTTGTCTCCTGCCTACTGTGTATAAGGCTACCATGTTGAACATTTTGATCCACGGTTTTAATTCCTGAAAACATTTTTGCTTAGAAATCCCAGTGGTTCTCCATTTCAACTTATATGAAAGCCAAGTCAATTTATGTGGCTTAGAATTATTGTAAATTATTTATTTATAAAACAATGTTACTGCACATCTGTATCATAATTTAAAGTTGGCAAATTGCGGCCGGGCGCAGTGGCTCAAGCCTGTAATCCCAGCACTTTGGGAGGCCGAGGCGGGTGGATCACGAGGTCAGGAGATCGAGACTATCCTGGCTAACATGGTGAAACCCCGTCTGTACTAAAAATACAAAAAACTAGCCGGGCATGGTGGTGGGCGCCTGTAGTCCCAGCTACTTGGGAGGCTGAGGCGGGAGAATGGCGTGAACCAGGGAGGCGGAGCTTGCAGTGAGCTGAGATCACACCACTGCACTCCAGCCTGGGAGACACAGCGAGACTCCGTCTCAAAAAAAAAAAAAAAAAAAAAAAAAAAGTTGCCAAATTGCTATCTTTTGTTACAATCCAAGTGGGGAAATAACAGTAAAATGAACTAAAATCAGTATTAAAGGAGGACTTTGTCTCTGATGAACTGCTAAATTCCAGCAATCCAAACTTTCTTTAAAATTGATACTACATGTATTCACTTCACTTCTGGAGCATGGTGTTCCATGACTATTCAGTTGAGTCCTTCTACCATCTGTATGTGATATGCCATTATCTGTTACTTACTATTTTCTTCAATTTAATGAACATATTTCAGAAAGTACTAGTTTGAGGTTTCCTGTCCCAGTTTTCTGACAATAAGTTGATCTTTTATATGACTTCTCTTGCCTCATCAACTCTTTGTCAATTTCTAGACAAGTTACACTGTTTCATGCAGGACCAAGCAACTTGTCCCAGATCAAGAATTCTTAAGTTTCTTCAGAAGAATAGTATCTATCAATCCTCATTAACTTAGGTTCATTTTTCTTGATGAGATGTTCAGAACTTTAGGTAGTATTCGGTATCTCGAACTTTGGATGTTGCTT
This sequence comes from Papio anubis, assembly GCF_008728515.1. Taxonomy (NCBI): domain Eukaryota; kingdom Metazoa; phylum Chordata; class Mammalia; order Primates; family Cercopithecidae; genus Papio; species Papio anubis. The sequence continues at coordinate 72,364,286 of NC_044983.1, forward strand.
GACTAGTTACCTATTCATTTATAAGAAAGAGAGTGGAAAGTTATGATTCTTTTCGAATGGGGTAAAACTTCCTGGGCCAGACATTTCTTTAGCCTAGAATTCTAGAACTAAGAACAAAGAGATGCTGATTCCTAATTTTTACAATGTCTGTAATACAGAAAAATGAAATGAATAAAATACATCATGCTACAAAATTCTTTTTAATTTTTACCCAATACATGTTGTTTATCTTATTATAGGTGTTTTGAGGATAGAATAGGATTTATTGAGCTGAGTTAATTGCTAATTCAGCACAAATAAAATAATGTAAGATTTTTGCAGTGTTTTAAGATCTTTTGATAGACTAATTATATTGCAAAAGGTTGATTGTACTATAAAATTATATATTCATCCTCTACAGAGTCAGTAGCAAATGCATGCTATTTCGAAGCTATGTTGTGTATCTGGAAGCTTGATAATTGCAGTTCATATTTTCTTACCAAACTGATAATGTGTTATTAATTCAGATTTTTAAAAAATAACCTTCTAAATCCCTATGTTTTGTCCTAGGTTTAAAATTCTATGAGAACCAGACCACACATTCTTTTGTTCTTAGGCTTTGTTGTTTTCAGAGATACTGACCTGTTAGTGATTAACCAAGATTAAGGTCTTGGATGCTTGTGGTTATCAGAAAGCTTTCCCTGAGGATGTCTCCAGTCCAAGGAGAATTTCACATTTATGTCTAGGAGGGATACCCTAAAATTGTATTGACTGTATTTAAAGACTTCCATTTGCTTTGTGAATGCTTGATGATGCTGTTGTATAATGATCAAAGTAAAAAACATTGTGAAAAACTTGACCCTGAGTGTGCATGGCCTGGGCTTAGTTTTGAGATGCTAAACTATGCCCATTTCACCCTAAATGGAGTAAGAAGTAAATGTAGCTTAGTATATTTACACTAACATAAGTCATATATCATCTTGTTGTAGCCTCAGAATAACCCTACAAAGAAGCAGAATGTGTATTTTTACAAGGTAAAATGTAAAAGTGTGAAAAATGAAAGAAATCCAACTGGTAGCCAGATTTATTCTTATCTTTCTGCTTCCAAACTGCTTGTAATATTTTCTACTTTGTTATTTACTAGTCTGTTCCCCAGCTATACTGTAAGTTCTGTGAAACATTTATATTTATCTCATTTTTCCATCACCCATAGTTCTCAACAAGTTTTTATTGAATATAGCAATTAACAAGTGAAAGAAATCAGTGGCAGTGCTGGGGCTCAAACCCAGATATGAATCTAAATATTTTTTGATTTCTTTGCTGTCTTTTACTATAACAACTCATCTAAACAATTCTAAACTTCATTTTGAAATTAAAAGATAAGCACCACAAAATAATGCATAAACTTTCAAGAGAATGAATTGATTACTGTATTTGTAAACACATTTTCTCATACTTTAAAAAATACAGGAGCTGATAAGGACAAAATTAATAAGAAAGATGGAGACAGTCTATATTGATTAATAGGAATATGTTCCTGTCTCCCCATATCACCCAGTGTTTTATAGGAAGCTTAAACATGGAATTTCTTGCATCCTCTATGAAATGTCTCTTGGAAGCCCTTGGAATTCACAGAAGATCAATTCTTCTGACTCACATGGGTTATGGACCACATGTCCCTCTCATCTCTGTTCACTACCAGGTTAAATTTTTCGTTCATTGCCTCTTGCTGAGAGCGTATCTCAGCCTAACTAATGTCTACGTTAATATTTACCAAAGAACTGAATTGTCTAGTTGTTTATATTATTACCATGAAAATAAGATGAGGTTTGTGGATTAACCTAACGGTAAATGGAAATTTATTAGGCTTCAAAGCCAGGAAAGAGTAGAGACAAATTGTAACCTCCAGCCTTTCCCTCAGGTTTCCACAATAGACATCGGTAATTAATAATGCCACTCAGAATCCTTCTTGACACAGTGGTCTTGGCAACCATTGTTGAATGATCAGAGAGGGCGGACCAGTTAGAACCTATTTGCCATCTTTATGTCGATGTCTGGTGTAAGTTAAGGTAAACCGTAGCAAAGCTTTTTGCTTTCTTTACTTCACTTTTACCAGAATTTTAAGAATGAACTGTGAGGGAAATGAGTGGGAAAGATGAGACAAAAGAGTAATTTTCCTTCTTTTGTTAGGTAAACACCTTAGCCAGAAATTCATGTTTTTATTTGTAATATGATCTTATTCTCTACATGCTTTATTCTGGTTAGAATATTGACTTGGAAAAGAAAGTACACAATTTGCTTTGCATCTTGGGAACATTCTTTTAGCTACGATGATGAGCATCATAAGTACTAATTTCTCCAAGAGTGGTGGTTCCAACAGTGAGTATCCTAAGGTGGTCGTCAGCCGCATGCAAGGATCACTCTTAAGCTGAGAGTAGATTATTATTGCTAGAAAGAATAATGCTGAGAGTATATCTCAGCCTAACTAATGTCTATGTTAATATTTACCAGAAAACTTATTTATCTAGTTGTATATATTCCCATGAAAATAAGATGAGGTTTGAGGATGAACCTAACAGTGAATGAAAATTTATTAGGCTTAAGGAAAGGATGTGCAGACTGATTGCAACTTCCCTGCAATCCTTTATGGGACATCGGAATTCAGTTTGTGAAAGTTCTATGAAGTCTAGAGTTTTGATAATGGTATTTCAATGGTATAATGTTCAATTACCTGCATGAAGGCAAGCGAATGAAAAATACTGGTTCATTCATAAATGTCTAACCATGTTTAATATGACTCTAAAGTATGTTTTTTTTTAAAAAAAATTAACAGTGACTTAAAAGCATATTAAAAACACACACACTTATAGGTCACATGCAGTGACTCACACCTGTAATCCCAGCACTTTGGGAGACCGAGGCTGGCAGATCACTTGAGGTCAGGAGTTCAAGACCAGCCTGGCCAACATGGAAAAACCCTGTCTCTACCAAAAATACAAAAAGAAACTTTAGTTGGGCATGGTGGCACATGCCTGTAATCTCAGCTACTTGGCAAGCTGAGGCAGGAGAATTGCTTGAACCCGGAAGGCAGAGACTGCAGTGAGCTGAGACCGTGCCACTGCACTCCAGCCTGGATGACAAAATGGGATTCTGTCTCAAAAACAAACAAACAAACACACCCCACGCCCCCCACATTTAGCAGTACATATATATTTTATCTTTTACTGTTTGAGAATATGTGGTTCCCAGTAATTTTTACACTCACTGTAATTTTACCTAATTATAGCTGCAAATCTTAGTCAATGTAATCCAAGAAGGTGAACTCACTATAGTAACTTATGTAATTACTCTTGCATGACCTAAATTGACATGACTGATCTACCACCATAGTGCGCCACTTGAAAAGGTTTCTGGGTTTATTTTTGTTTTTGTATTGTTTTATGGCATGTATTTGCACCAGTGCATGCCAATGCATATGTTGATACATGTGCATTCTTTGTAGAGATGGAGTTTCATTAAAAATGATACTGGTATTTCCTTCTGTATTGATTAATAAATTACTTGTGTATCCATAAGTCAACAACATAGAATAACCACACTCCAGGCTTCTCCAGAATTAAATTGGACCATCAGTTTCTTTTATAGTTTATCTTGGACTCCCAGAAATCAGCCTTTACTGATTTGCGTGTTGGAATTATATCCCCTACCTATATGGATGAATGACACAGGATATTGCCTATGAAATCTCTTAGCCCATTTCTTTCAGTAGTGCTACAGGGTATATATCCAAGTAGCAAACTCTGTGTCCCCTGTCTCCATTAGCAATTAATTTATTTTAAAATATATTTATATTGCATAAATAATACTTATTTCAAACAATAAAAGGAAACAAATTAGCCAAAAGAAAAATAAGTTAAACAACACTAATCCAAAATTCTCTTTGTCTTTTGCTATATCTCTCTACCCCTGTCTTCTTGCCTCTCTTTCCATGTCTTCTGTTTCTCTTTAGGTCTCCGTTTCTTTTCAATTGTTTGTCTGTCACAGTCACTTCATTTTGTCTTAGGCTTTTTTTTTTTTTGAGACATGGTCTTACACTGCGCCAAGGTTGGAGTGCAGTGGCTCAATCTCAGCTCACTGCTCAAGCTCCATCTCCAAGCTCAAGCTATTCTTTCATCTCAGTCTTCTGAGTAGCTAGGACTAGAGGCATGCACCACCATACTCAGATAATTATTTATTATTAGTAGTATTATTTTTGTAGAGATGGAGTCTTGCTATGTTTCCCAGGCTGGTCCTGAACTTCTGGGCTCAAATGATCCTCCTGCCTTGGCTTCCCAAAGTTTTGGGATTACGGGCATGAGCCACTGCATATAGCCAACATTTTTTATATGCAAAAAAAATATTTTATAAGTCGATAGTTAAAGCTTTGGAATCATACTGACAGGGTTTTGATTCTTGATTGTGTCTTGGAAAAAGTATTTAATCTCCCCAAGAATCTGTTTTTGCACCTGTAGAATGTGATTCTTATAGGTGTTATATATAGTACTTGGCATTTGAGAAATGCAAACAGTTATTCTTAGGAACATATTTGTTTATGTATCTTTACATTTCTGATTATTTACTAGTGATAAATTTCTGGGAAAAGAATTGCTTAGGCCAGGTGCAGTGGCTTATGCCTATAATCCCAGCACTTTGGGAGGCCGAGGATGGTGGATCGCCCGACGTTAGGAGTTCGAGACCAGCCTGGCCAACATGATAAAACCCTGTCTCTACCAAAAAAAAATACAAAAATTAGCTGGGAATGGTGGTGCGCACCTGTAATCCCAGATGCGGGAGGCTGAGACAGAAGAATCGCTTGAGACCAGGAGGTGGTGGTTGCAGTGAGCCCAGATTGCGCCACTGCGCTCCAGCCTGGGCCACAGAGCGAGACTCTGTCTCAAGAAAAAAAAAAAGAACTGCCTAGTTACATAGCATACATTTTTTGTTTTGTTTTGTTTTGTTTTCATTTTTAGTTTACAGATAATAATTATACATATGTATAGGGTATAGAGCAATATTTTGATACATGTGTATGATGTGTAGTGATCAAATCTGAGTAATTAGGATATTTATTACCTCAAACGTTTGTCATTTTATTTGTGTTGAGAACATTCAAAATCCTCTCTTCCAGCTTTTTGAACATATGGTTACTTATTGTTTACTGTATTTACCCTGCATTGGTATAGAAAGGTAGAACTGATTCCTCCCATCTAGCTATAATTTTGTATTCATTAAGCAACCTCTCCCTTCCTCTCAACCCTTCCCAGCATTTAATAACCATAATTCTACTCTCTACTTGAAAGAGATCATATTTTTTTAGCTCCCACATATGAGTGAGAACAGGCATGCATTTTTTAACACACATTGCCAAATTGCCTTCTGGATAGACAGGGCTTATTTACATAATACCATCAATATTGGAGAATGTCCACATCTGGGCTAAATTGTGGGTTACTATTCTATTAAATCTTTTCAAATAAGAAATGAATGTATTTATTATTTTTAGTTTGTAGTTCCTTGATTAATAGATCAAACTTATATTCTTTAATGAATTGTATGTTCACATACTTTGCACAATTCTTCACTGAGTTGTTTGTCTTTTTCTTATTGATGTATTAGGATCTTTATATACTGAGAATACTAGCCTTTCGTTATATATGATGTAAATATTTTACCCAGTTTGTTTGTTTGCAATTTAATTTAGGGGATCTTTTCAGTGCAGGAATGTCTTAACTATTAGGTGTACAAATCATTAGTCTTGTGATTTTTGCCTTTTTAGATCTAAATGTTAGGAAATATTTTTTTTCTTTTTTTGAGAAATGCGTATCACTTTCTTCTTTTTGACTATTAGCCAAGTCTTCATTAACAAGTATTCATTAAGTCTTCTATGGCATCAACCAGGACAGGATACCATAGGTAATATAAAAGCTTGGCTAAACATTATTATTCTCAGTATATGTTACAAGATGGGCTACATGCATGCTTATTAAAATGAAATCTAGTACTTGTGACATTGTATGGATACTGTTTGAAAGGCTGAACATTCTATTAGTAGCACCAACCATTACAGAAATTGCTTGATGAAAGCTTGTCAAAATATTACTTTGTGTTGAAATAGTCTGGTCTTTTTCATTATTAGTTAGTTGTATTTGCCTTTTTAGTATCACAACAGAGCCTTTGCAACTTCTTTGGGCAATCATCATTTGTTGCTTTCTCGATAGTCTAGATCTTACAGTGTATTTGGTTAAGCTCAGCATTGTTATAATGATCTCAGTTTTTGTATACTGATAATGTGAGTGAGATCATTCTCTTCTCTCTGTCACTGTGACCTCACAGTATCCTCACAGCCCTCACAACCCAGTAATTCTTTAATGTTGTTTCCATCAACTTGCTTCGTAGGAGTTCCATGTTACTCTTTGGATTAAGTTAGAACACCAGAAGGTTTGTCAAAGTCAAGTCCTTTTGAAGAAATCATCAAAGAAGAATCTTACTTCTTTGGTGCACATTCATTTAAGTACAGTTGTCTTAGTGCTCGTTGACGGCATTGTCTTTTCAAGGCCATCATGTAGGGATGTCATCATGTCATTTTATCTTTCACTTGTTTTTGTTGACTTGATGAACAGTATAGCAATCCAAGAGAAATTAATGGTTTTGTCTTTCAGTTAAATCAAATGTTTATCTCACAGGCTAGTATAATTTGTTTAGTATCTCTCCATTTCCCCCCAACTATTGAATAATTTCACTTTTGAAAAGGTAAAACACTTTCTTTTCACCTTTATTCAAGACACATTTTCTTAAACTAGGTTAAATGTCTGATTTCTAGAGCAATAAATAGAAAGACTGATTGAGGTTGGGATGGGTGGGTAGAGGCTCATACACTGTAAAAGGAACAATGTGGTTTTTGTTGGGTGTTAATGAAATTTCTGACATTAGATGCCTTATATTTTGTCTAATTTTAGTTCATTTTAATTTAATACATGCATATACCATCTATTGCCACTTTTTTTCAAATGGTCTAATTGCCAACTTTTCTCAACCACTTCGTCAATGCTATAACAATTGCCCTCTTGTCAACTACAAGATTAGAATCTTTGTTACTATAAATGTCTCTCTTTTCCCTTTTTCCAGTGTCTTACCTTTCTCTAGGCAGCAAAGGTCCAAATTGACTGCTAAACTATAGCAACTATAAAGGTCCTTATTGCATACGTATTTCTGATTCTTTCTCTTTTTCATCCCATGATGTGTTTCCTTGCATTCTTTATTAAAAGAAGCAGAGTATAAATTGCCAATTTTTAAAAAAAGATTATTGTGTCTATTATATACCCCCAAATTAATATCATATTTTCCTCTGCATTTACTTAATTGATCACAGCTTGGCTTATTTTTCCAATAGCAGTGACAGAATTTACCATGATATAGCCATTTTTTTTTTTTTTTAATTTTTTTGGAGACAGAGTCTTGCTCTGTCACCCAGGCTGGAGTGCAGTGGCGCAATCTTGGCTCACTGCAAGCTCCGCCTCCCGGATTTACGCCATTCTCCTGCCTCAGCCTCCCAAGTAGCTGGGACTACAGGCGCCCGCCACCTCACCTGGCTATTTTTTGTATTTTTAGTGGAGACGGGGTTTCACCGTGTTAGTCAGGATGGTCTCAATCTCCTGACCTCGTGATCCGCCTTTCTCGGCCTCCCAAAGTGCTGGGATTTCAGGCGTGAGCCACCGCACCCGGCCCCATGATATAGCCATATTTAATCAATACACACTGCAGCCGACTCTTATCTCAGGAATTTGAATAGCTGTCAAGCAGGGGTTTCCAGGCAGTAATTTATCTCTCCTGAAAACTTTACTAAGTGACACTAGACATAAGCGGCCCCAGGTTGGGCACAAATTATATGACATATACAACATGTCTGTTCTAACTGGGCTCGCAGTCTGAAGTGGAAGCCAGACAAAAAGAATTGAAATATAGTGTGGCAAGAGCTATGTTAGAGGTATACAAAATTACTATGGGATGGAAATGGCAGTGGTGTCAGAACAGAGTTAGTAAATGTGCAGAAGTGAGAACATGAAGGTAAAAAGGGACTTGTGCCTAGTTGATTGAGGCTAGTAACACATTGTTTGAGAGGACAAGTCTCTAAAAATTTTGTAGCTCCACCACAAAAGGTCTTCCATGCCCAGCGAGGGGCTTTATTCTGAGTGTGATAGTCAACCACTGGAGACTTTTAAGATGAAGTTGGGAGTGCTATTGTTAAACTCCAGGGCTCTTTGACTTGCCCATCAGCATGGAAGGTTTACACCCAGGTCTATTCCATTCTACTGTCATGGCCCCCCCACACCCCAACCTCTCTCCCTTGGTTGCAAATGAGGAGGAAAGTGCAAAGAGAAAAATTTTTTGTTTAAGCTCCTGTAAGTAACTGAGAAGAGCTTGCGTTAGAACACAGTCCTCCTGATTTACAAAATAGGCACCATGCCTGTATCTCCTGCTCAGAACAGGCAGGGTAGGAGGAGCCCAGGAGAGAAGGAAGGTTAAAGATGAGCTTGGGGGTAGAACGCTGAAGTGCACAATGAAGGGAGTCTTAGTGTGTAGCAAGAGGCTCCTCCACATACGGCAGCTGTGAGCCAGCAGGCGATGGGGGACCAGGGATGTCCCTAGTGGTCCTCAGAGGTCAGGTCCTTTTAGATTCTGAGCCCAGGTACCTTCATTCATGAGGTTTATTATCATTGTTAAGGGACATAGTTTGTCTATAGAACATTGTTCGTTCATTTCCAGCAAATATATTGAGCTCCTAATATGTGCCAGCAACTGTCTTTAAGTCCTGAGAATACCAAGGAAGGAACACGGTCCCTTCATTCATGGGGCTCTCACAGAAGAAACGGGCACGAAAATAAGTAAATGATGGCACAACATGATAAGTGGAGAAACAGGTATGAAAAATTCTTTCTGGGAGCATAGAGTACAGAGAATGTTACTGAGCACTGGAAGGGACTCAAGTGAGTCAACATTCAGTTGTAGCTCTGAAAGGTACATGAAAAATTAACAAGGAGGATAGGGAAGATATTTCAAAATAAAGAAACATGTGCAAATGCACAAGTGCTTTATAAATAATAAAAAAAAAGACAAGGAGATTTTTACTGTGTCTTAATATCAAGCATAAAAACAGGTATTTTCTTCCCAGCCATGACTGGGTTTTTGGGCAAATGTTATCATAAAAGAGTTTGTTTTTGTTTTTGTGTTTTTTTTTTTTTGGCAATGTCTTACTTTGTCACCCAGGCTGGAGTGCAGTAGCACAATCTCAGCTCACTGCAGCCTCGAAATCCCAGGCTTTAGCAATCCTCCCACCTCAGCCTCCCAAGTAGCTGGGACTACAGGTCTGTGCCACCACGGCTGGCTAATTTTTGTATTTTTTGTAGAGGTGGGGTTTTGCCGTGTTGCCTAGGCTGGTCTCCAATCCAGGGCTCAAGTGATTCGCTTGCCTTGGCCTCCCAAAGTGCTGGGATTAGAAGTGTGAGCCACTGTGCCCAGTCATAAAAGAGTTTTATTATATTTATGACTCCTGAGCTTGAAAACAGAGTCTAGTGAGAGGTCTGTGGCACCTTCATTGGTTGTCCCCTGTTAAACAACTGTTTTCCCCAGTCTTGAGGCATTCAGGCTTATATGTGAAATATATCTGGGGATGTATTTTGAAAATAAATAGAAAAATCAGTTTTCAGCAACATAATACTGGTATGTGGATTAAATATTTTCCACAAAATAAAATCATTTCAAAAATAACTTCAAGAAAGATTTTCTTTACATACATATTTACATTTTGAAAATAAAATGTCTAATTTTGGTGAAAAATGTAAAACTCACTGCTCAAACATTAAACCTTAAAAATCATTATCTTTTCTGTTCATTTGATTTTATGCTTCTATAGATGTTATTCCTATATATTTCAGCCAAATTATATATTAGAGAGAAATGTTAAACTAGGTATAACACATGACTTTATAAAGTAAAGGTGATAAAAATCTATTCCCCCATTTGCTATTTTACTTAATTTGCTCTTGGTCTTAATCATTACTCATTTTGGTTACCGTTTACCTGGGTAGTTTATTAAGTGTAATTCGTCCCAGGTGGGATAGACTGACTCTCAGCTTTTCACTCTCTGGGCATCAACAGCATCGTGATCTATGTTGTCATGCTAGTGAGGTCTTGGTGATGAACCATTAAATAAAATGATCTGCCCCCAGGCCAGGGAGTTGGTTGATTGCCAAACAGTAATCCAGTACAATTAACTATCAAAGATTTGAGCACTCCATTATTCTAGGAGATGGAACTGCAGCCATCTGGAAGAGCAGAAATGGTGATTGATCATCTGGCTAAGTTTTTGTTCGAAAACATATTTAAATAGTTAGATTTATTATTATAACATTAGATATTTTAACCTTTAGTCATCTTGAGTTCCAATTTTTTGAATTTTATTCAATTTCAAGATGAAAATAAAAAAAAACTTGTTTAATATTTACCAAGAGTAGAACTGTTTAATTTATGATCTATACATCATATCCTTGGTGGAATGAAGTGGGGTATAAATAAATAAAATAAATACTCTCCAAGAGAGGGCTTGAAAGTATCATACAGTATTAAGACACGTAAATGATCTAAGTGATCAACTCTTTATTTTTTAAGATATGTTGCTTTAAGCTTATGTTGCTATTTTTAGTTACAGAAACCATAGATATGGTCATTCAGTGCCTTTAAAATATTATTTTGGCAATTCACGCAATCACCCAGTCCACTAATAAGAATCTAAATATCACTCAATGTTTTTTTAGGCTGTGTTCAAGAATACACATTGAGTTCATTAGGTAAGAAAAAACTGCTTTCTCATAGTGATTACTTTTTATTATTTCTCCTAAGGCCTTTTTTGTTTTCCTTTGGTTTCTAAGGATGTACCTGCCATTCCACACAATAAATAGGTACAGATACTTGGAGGTTGGTATCTCGGCATCCCACGATCTCACCCCATGAAACAATATGGCACACGGATTGCAGCTTTCAAGCAGACACAAATTTCTTTATTCATTCCTTTATTAATATGTCTTTATTATTGAGCATCTACAATGTGCCAAGGACAGGTTTGGCACTGAAGATAAAGGGTCGAACAGACAGAGACTTACTTGTTTTCGTGGAGCTACAGTTTGAGAGTAGAGACAAATACTTAAAATCACAAAATCACGTACAGTATCTGATTAAAATTATGATATGTCCTGTGAAAGAGGCATGCATTATGGAGCTGTGAAGGTGTGTAACAGAAGACTTTAATCCCCTACTCTGAGGAGCCAGGGAAAGTTTTTCTGAATCACAAAGAAGTGCAGGGAGTTAACAGTTGGTCTGAGGTCAGGTAGGGTGGCTCACACCTGTAATCCCAGCATTGTGGGAGGCCAGGGCCGGAGGATCACATGAGTCGAGGAGTTCCAGACTAGCCTGGGCAACACAGAGAGATCCCATCTCTACAAAAAATAAAAATTAGCTGGGCATGGTGGCACACACCTTCATCCCAGCTACTTGGGAAGCTGAAGTGGGAGAGTCTGCTTGAGCCAAGGCGATTGAGGCTGCAGTGAGCTGTGATCAGTCCGCTGCACTCCAGCCTGGGCAACAGAGCAACACCTTGTCTCAAAAAAAAACAAAAAAAAAAGAAAAAAAGAAAAAAAAAGTTAGCCTGGCTCTCAATAGAAAACCAGTTAGGTTCTAAAGACATTTATTAGGTGGGAGTCAGGTCCACCAGACGACTATAATGTGTGAGAGTCCAGCACAAGGGAAAAGTGTCCTGTATCCCAATTTCAGTTAAACCATTCTGCATTCAAATTAAGTGATTAAACTTGTTTATATTCATTAGACCTATAACCAAGCGCTGTTTTATACATAAAGTATTTTTAATACAGCTTTGATATATGCTAAAATTTTCAGGAATGTAACTATCAGGTACATCAAGAGAAGATGTTATTTTTGTTTGGTAGTTTACTAAGAGTTAATTACCACTTTGAAAAATTGTATCGCCAGTAGGTAGCCTCATCATGAAATGTGAGTTGCCCATGCAATACACTTGTAACTGTATTTATTTATCCTTATAAATTCATGGCAATGCGACATGTGTGTGCAAGCTTATGGCTCCTTCATTACATGTGGTGGCCATGCCTCAGCGTTTCCAAAGGGAAATAAATGTGTAGTATTATATTTTACATTTCTTTTACTTCTCCTTTATTGTAGTTAGTTTATTGTATTGATTTATATAAATTCTATGTATAAATAATGTTATATATTATTTTACTTCAGTATAGTAAGGGAAGCATGTAAAAATAGATCCTTGGACCTCATAGAGATGAAAACCATTTGTTAAACAATACATGTGTTTTAAAATAGAAGGAAAAATGTTTAATATCCAAGCTGAAAAATTATTTGATTTTCTAATCCTGGAATGTTTCACAGAGAAGACCTCTTGATTTTCAAAATAAATGAGGTTTAGAAGCAAATGTCTCCACTTTGACTGCTTTCTGGCCTGATGTTAGCGCAATCTCTTTGCCTCTGTACGTAGAGAAATGAAGAAGGAAGCATGTTACAATAGGATCATTTAAGAATACTTGAACTGGGTTGTGCTGTTTGGGCTGCTTAGTACTACTATCACTGGGTTGAATACTCTAAAAATTGAAAGGTCATTTGGAGAAAAATTACTAACAAATAAAATCAAGATTTTTAGAATGCTTTCTTGGAGTGGGTCTACTCCTCTGGAGGACAGCCAGTAGTTCAATGAAAACAGATTGAGCTGCTTTACAAGAGAGTGTTTTATTTTAACAGATACCATCATGAATGAGTAAGACACCAACCCCACTAGTGCTACAAAGAAAGTATGACTAGTTTCTGATCCAGAACACCCAATTATATTCTAAGGATTTATAGATAGAGCCTCTTGGAGATTATAGGAAGTATGAAGTCAGGGGAAAAGAAAAAGCTTTAGAGTACACTAATTATTTCTCTATTAGGCATAAGAACTTCTAGCAGCCACACAAATAGTGAATAATACATGTAATAGTACAGGAAGTCAGATTTATAAAAAGAAGTTAATATCTCCCTGACATTCATATTGACTTTTAGTGAAAATCAAATGAGATAGTATGTGAACAATATTTTGTAAGTTCTAAGTTTAAAGTGATTGTTTTTTGCAATCTTTCAAAATGTATAATACTAGAATTAGGATATGCTAGTAGGGATTCATCATGTGAAAGTCAGGAAGTCTGAAATATACCATAAAAGCAAATGTATATGTTTTCCTAAAGTGTGCTACCCAAAAGTTTTTTCAATTACCAATTCTTACACTACTTGTTTGTCACAGTTCAAATAAATGTACACAGAGCCAATTTATATTTACAACTCCTGAGTTCATCTTTGTGTTATCTTTTCCTAGAGAAAAGCTACAGTCATCTTTTATACTATGTCTAAAACATATTGCAATCAGTGTATTGACTCTCTCAATAGATAACAGTTTTAGGCCTTCCACTTCTCCAATAGAATTAAAGCAATTGCCATTTGCCAAATAAGGTCTTGCTAATAATGAACATAAAGGGGAAGATACTTGAGAAGCAAAGGGATATTATTCTTTCTCTAGAATTACCAACACACTAAGATCTGTCCTTGAGACTTTACTGCTTTGAGGTGCTGGATCGAAGAGTTGCTCAGGGTTCCTCTTTCAATGTCTTTGTCATCTTTATTAAATCTCATTTTTCTCATTTTTATCCCCTCAGGACATCCAGATGTTGAGGAAGAGATACCATTGTTATTATTTTCTCTTTCTTCTATGCCACCGTCCCATAACAGGGCCTCAGCTTTGCTACTTTTAATATAGTCATCCAGTTGTTACTCCGGTCTATTCTCATCCTGCTTGGGCTGTTCCCATCTGATGGCTCCAGGTTTCCAAAGCCTGAGACTCTTCAGCAATAAGGACCTTAGATGAAAAAGTAGGATGTGTTTAGAATCATTAGCAGTGGGAGGATAAGATTAAGAAAGTGATTACAGTGGCTCACGCCTGTAATCCCAGCATTTTGGGAGGCTGAAGTGGGTAGATCACTTGAGCCTAGGAGTTGGAGATCAGGCTGGGCAACGTGGTAAAACCCTGTCTCTACAAAGCATACAAAAATTAGCTGGGCATGGTGGCATGGACCTGTGGTCCCAGCTACTCATGTGGCTGAGGTGGGAGGATCACTTGAGACAAGGAATTTGAGGCTGCTGTGAGCCGTGATGGCCCGACGGCACTCCAGTCTGGGTGACAGAGTGAGACCCTGTCTCCAAAACAAACAAACAAACAGATAAACAGAAAAACAAGTGATGTATTATTATATATGGTAATGGTTGTAAATAAGCCTTTTTCTAGGGAAAATCATAAGTATTGTAGTTGATTGTCGAGGAAAAAAGTAAAAAGAAAAAAATTTGTGATGGGCGTAAGAAATATTAACTAGAAAAACATATGAACTGCTTAAAATGTATGTCCAGTTACAGCTGATACTAGTAATAATAATGCATGTTGTAGACTCTCTAGTTTAAAAGTGACCATAAGTGCAATCCACCATTTAAAGATATGCATCATTGGATATGGATCACATTAATTCTGATGTTTTTATTACAGCAACTAAACCTTATATTCATATGTTCATAATCTTTATCATTTATTTTTCTCATCACACAGTTTGGTCTCAACAACATCAACAAAATGGAGGGAATATTGAAGCATTTAGACTGCAGCAGGGGTTCTTTCTTAGCATTGGTTATCTCCTATAAAAAAGAATTTGGGATTACATATCTTCAAAAGACTATACAAAGAACTATGAAAAGAATGCAAACTTGATTTAAATACTGTAAGCAATTTCTCAAAGGAAATTGCCAATACAATTGAGATTAATTTGTCTGGAGAGATGACTAATTGAGATTACTTTGTCTGGAGAGATGAATAATAAACCATAAAAATTATACCTTAAGACATCACTTAAGTTACTTAGTAACTTTTTTCAGGAATCTGAGAGATTTGTTTGTTTGTGTTTATTTATGCTAGTCAGTTCTCTAGTTTCACGGACCAGCTGGGTTTACAGAGAAATTATAGAGAGATCATTTTCACCTTGAGATCTCAACTGTAACTGGATGATTAAACATTGGTACATGCTTACCAAGGAAAGCCATGAAATCTCCATCCTTGTGGATTATTTAAAACAATGGTCTTGACAGATTTAAGCAATGCATTGACCTAATTAGAGTCTTGAGTATAAAAGAGATGCTATTTTCAGATTTATTTTACTGCTCATTTATATTCAAATATGGAGACAGGGATCACTTCAAAAGGACCAGTACTCTAAGTGTCCAATTCCGTCCATTTTCACTCCAACTGGTTTTCTGTAAATTTGCTCTGACCTCTGATCGTTAGTTTCACATTGCCATTCTTTGTTTAACTTCATATTACTATTGTGTAACTTCTGGGGTTATATTATTAAAGCAAAAGTCATTTATTCCATGCTGTAGGTTAAGCAGTGCCTCCTTATTGTTCCAACTTTCTGGGATTCTTCACAATACGCTCCAGACCTAGGTTAATTAACAACTCTGTTAACACCTCCTTGAGCTCAAGTGGTTCAAATACAACCTGCTGAGACATTATTTCTTAAAAGGTGAGGACTAATGACCCAACTTTCAGGCACCATCTCAGAGGCCACTTTTCAATCTCGTAAAGATTTTAAGTCAAGGAAGCTCAACATAGAAAGTCATGAGCTGTCATAAAATACCATTCCGGATATAGTTGTTTGGAACTGCCTGGGCACTTGGTAACCTAAAATACAAGTTAATAGTAATTTCACCTCATTTAGTTGTGTTTAAGGTGCTTGAGAATTATGCTTAATAGACCATAAAAATTATACCTTAAGACACTACTTAAATGCAATAATAAATCCTTGTGCAAAGTTCTACCAGAAAGTACAATTTTAAAAAATCATTGTAAATCTTTACTATACCTCATATTTTTCTTTTTGAAAAGTATGAAGACTATTGATTATATAAAATTTTAGATATGCTGAAATTCTTAGAATGAATTAATTACAGAGGCTATAGGTTGGTTTATGTCTCTTTTTTTTCTGGTAAATATTAAATGTAGCTTTACTCAAATATTAGTATGTTATATATGTAGGTTAATATATATTGAATGAAATAAATTTATTTCCCCAATAAACAGCCTTAGAATATAATCCCAGTAGAAATCACTTCTAAGTGGTATGGAACCAAAATTAGGTGGCAGTTTGAAATATAACAATGATGTCACTGTTCCTATATTATGACTCCATTTTCATTATGTTAAAGGAATTAAAATGTCAGAAATTAAACTGTCACAAAAAGGGGAACAGAAGAGATTATTCCCTATTTATTGCATTGCCAGGCACAGTACCGTTAGGTATGGCACACTTGTTAATATTATTTTATTTAACTTTCAAAACAACGCCATGAGGCAGTTACTACAAGTCTTAATAAAAAGAAAAGATGAAATCAAGGCCCAGCAGTTAGATGTTTCATTCAAGACCATACTGCCATTAATTAAGGAAGCAGCATCCAAAATGTAGTCTATCCCACTTCAAAAATCCATGCTTTCATCTTCATCACAAGAGATGTATGATATGACCATACTTAAAGACAGAGCTAAGAGAAACCAGGAAAACCTTTCTAATGTATCTAATATCCGTCGGTGATAGAAGGAATGGCTACAACATAAGGAGTGTTAAGTATTATACATAAATAGGGGAACTTTGAAAAATGATTATATATAATAATAGTACCACCACATTTTTAAGAAATCTTATTGAACAAATGTTTGAAAAAAAGAGATAAAAAATTGATCATTTAGGCCAACTGATGTCAAAAATTTTATATAGGTAATTGGGCTTTATGTTGCCAAATATTCTTTAATGTCTTAATGTCTCTCTCTAGCATATAGTGTTTTCTTCCATTTTAATATGATTTGCTGGTGGGTGGTTACTGACAGCCTAATCAAACCAGCACATTGTGTGGCCATCATGTGAATTAAGAATTATTCAGAAGTAACTGCAATTTTGATATTTAAAATGATCTGTTCTGTGACACACAGGCATGGTTTTAATTTTTATCTCACATGTAACTTAAATATATGAATATTATTTCTTTAAAAAAAATCCAATTTCAGTTATTGCCTGAAAAGCAAAAACACTATTATTTTTGTGGCCTTGGGCTGCATGGGCTGTGGGTTGTATTGAATGTCTATATTATTGGTTAATAACAAATATCTCATGAGATTTGTAGACCTTACAAGTATCTATTGGTTTAAAATAATAATAGAAAATTTAATTTATTTTTGCTTTTTACATAGAATGGAGGCTAACAGGTAAAATAATACACAGGAGAATATTTTGAGAGTAATTAATTTAAATATTGATTTATATAATATTATAATTTTTAAAGGTACTTTTAGAATGTACGAATGATATTTTTATTACTTTTCAATTACTATTTAAATAATTTATTATCTCAAGAAAATTGAACCTGTGCTTTTTCAAGAGATAGTCTGCAACATTCTATTGGCCAGCACAGCTTTTGGCCAATATCAGCTGTTTACTTAATGTAGTTTTTTTCCCTAATACTCAAGTTACTCAGTCAAAACCTGCGGAAACACAGCCTCTTACGAGAATCGGAATTTGCTTCTTTCTTTGTCTGTCTCATAAAGGGGTGTGTGTGTGTGTGTGTGTGTGTATGTGTGCATGTGTGTATGTGAAACAACATGACACAGCATGACATGAACATACAAATTAGAATGTCCTAAGCTTGCATTCCAGCTTTATTACTAGATAAGTGGCAGAAATGTGTTAATTTTACAGAGGCTCGGTTTTCTTAACAGTAAAATAGAGATTGAACTAGGTGATATAAAAGTGCCTTAAACCACTTTGCATTTATTCAATGAAATTTAGCTTCACCCTTTCCATTTTCTTGCCTCTTGTGTTAATGATGTGTAAACATTCCTGGGTCGGGACAGATTATTTAGGTGAGCTCTTTTGCTTTGCTCAGTTTTGCCCTAATAAATAGGAGACACAGCTTGGGAACTCCTGGCAGGTCTTTTTCTCCCACGTCTTCTGTGTTCTTGTTATCCCAGCACATGTAAAAAATGCTGTATGTATGTACTGAAGTCATCTTAGAGACCTACCACACATATATTGAAGATAGGAAGGGAACCAAAAGTTATTAGATACCTGCACGTAGCAGTTTATATGTTACTGCTTCACTTAATCTGATAAAAAATATATGACAGATTGTATTAACCACATTTTACAAAAGAAATTCAGCCTTCAAAGAATTAAGTAACTTCCAAAAGTCAAGTAGCTGGTGAAGGGCAGAGGAAAAATGAAACTTGAGGCTCTCAACAAAACATTGTTCCTCCTAAATAGAGTATATTGCCTGTCATCAAAGGAGAATTACTTTTCTAAATGTAAGCACATGGGTGGTTATTGAACATGTTCTCTGGATATGGGATTTTATAAAGATGGGTTTGACATTGGTCCTGTATTGGACCAATTATTGGAATAAACAAGACTTGTGTATAAATAGCTGTAACACAAAAATAGAATATGTTAATCACCATAAAGGGATTCAGATAAGGTATTTTTGTTGTCTTAAAGGAGGACAACCTCTGGTTGTAACAATTGAGGGAGTCTTTGTGTTGAGGTGACATTTGGATTGGGCTTTAAAATGGGTACAATTGGGGTATGTACACATAAAACGTTGACAAGAGTAGAAAGAGGGACGATTATGAACAAAGGCATGTAGATAATGGAGTAAATTATAGACATTTAAAAAATGGTGAGTAATTCCGTTTTTCTGGCATGTAGAGAGCAAGCAATGAAATGATCAAGAAAGGAATGTGAAACTTTAAATAGCCTGTAAAAGGTTTGGGAAATGTTTTTGGTAGACATTGGGGTACCACTGATGGATTTTAATTGTAGGACTGCCATAATATGATTAGGAATACCATTAATGGTAATAAATGTAATAATGCAGGTCACGATGCCAAGTGCTCACTTTGTGATTATAGTCAACCTGGCCATTGAGGAGATGGAGATGGGAGTTCCAGGAAGAAGTAAATAGTAGATAGTGGAAGTAGGGAGAAAGACAAAGATGAGGGCAACATTAGAATAAGTAGGCACTTAACAACTAATTAGATGCCTGGAGCAGGGAAGAGAAAGAAATCTGAGGGGACATCCATGTTTCTGTCTTGTATCATCAGCAGTATAATGTGAAGGCACAGAGGAGCAGAGGCAGGACTAAAAGGAAGGATGATGAACTCATGTACAGACTTGTAGGTTTGAAGAAAAAGGGAAACCTCAGAAGGAGATAAATTTTGGGTTGTTAGACATGCAGTATAGGTTTGGAGAGAAAGGTCATTGTTAGGAATCTTAATTTATGAGTGATCTGCATCCAGGATATTAACTAAACAAAGAGAGAAAATGGAATAATAGAGGGGGGTTTGATATCAAAAGATGAAGACAGCACAGGTGAAACCCCTATGTTTATGTATCAAGATAAGAAAAATAGATGGCAAACAAAGCAGAAGCAACTAGAAAGATAGGAAAGTTGAGCTGGGTGTGGTGGCGCATGCCTGTAGTCCCAGCTACTTGGGAGGCTGAGGCAGGAGGACTTGCTTGAGCCCAGGAGTTCAAGACTGCAATAAGCTGTGATTGTGCCACTGCACTCCAGCCTGGGAAACAGAATGAGACCCTGTCTCAATAAAAAAAAAAAAATAAAATAAAATAAAATAAAATAAAATAAAATAAAATAAAATAGTAGAGGGCTTTTTACTGAAGCTAAAAGAAGAAGGAATTTCAAGAAAGTAGCAGTCAGCAATGTCAAATATTGCAGGGGGACTCTGACAAATGGATGGCATGAATGATCTTTTCATATGTGAGAAACGAATCTGTTTTCATGTTTGTGACATCATCTCAGTGTGTTTTGCATATTTTTTCTATTACCTTATAATTTGATTAAGTTTTAAATTTTTTCCCTCTCTTTTCTTTTTCCTTCCTTCCTTCCTTCCTTCCTTCCCTCTTTCTTTTCTTTTCTTTTCTTTTCTTTCCTTTTCTTTTCTTTTCTTTTCTTTTCTTTTCTTTTCTTTTCTTTTCTTTTCTTTTCTTTTCTTTTCTTTTCTTTTCTTTTCTTTTCTTTTAAGACAGGGTCTTGCTCTGTTACCCAGGCTGGAGAGCAGTGCCATGATCACCATTCACTACGGCCTTGACTTCCCAGGCTCAAGCAATACTCCTACTTCAGCCTCGCCAGTAGCTAGGACTACAGGCAATGAGTCACTATGCCTGGCTAATTCTTGTATTTTTTGTAGATACAGGACTTTGTCATATTGCCCAGGCTGGTCTTGAACTCCTGGGCTCAAGCCATCTGCCTGCCTCAGCCTCCCAAAGTGCTAGGATCATAAACGTGAGCCATGTCACGCAGCCTAGAATTTGATAAGTTTTCTGTTGGGACAATTTCACTTGGCTTTATTTGTGGAGTCAAAGGGTGACTTGATTTCATTCACTTTGCAAATTATGATGTATATCAGTGTCTACTGATGATGAGTGCATAGAGCAAAGATCTTAAAAATTAATATTTAAATAATAAAAACCTTTGAATATTTTACACAGGTTACATTTTTTCCTGCCATATTATTTGATATTCTATGACTACTAGTATTTGTTCAAAGTACTTCTTAGCAGCATACTCATTTGTGGAATGGAAACTAGGGTCAGAAACTGTGGGAGCTGCTGCCTCCTGCTACTGTCTCAGCTCTGTGAGTTGGTGCCTGGCTTCCCCAAAACTGAATCTGGAAAGGCAAAATAAAGACCAGGATTCCACCAGACAAATGGGAATTTCTAGCTTTTTGTAACTCTTTTCAAAGCTTTTCTAGACCTGATAAAAAATATCAGGTTCTGTTAAAAATATCATTGTTATAACACAAATAAATCTTGCTATAAGTAATAAAAATTCGATCTAGACATCCCACAGGCATCTCAAATTTAGTATGTCTAAAGCATATAGCACTTCCTTCTCCCCCAACCTGTCCTTTATATTGCATCTCCCATCTCTGTCAATGGTAGCATCCTTCATTTGCTTGCTCAAGCTAGAAATCAGAGTTATTTTTAATCTTGTTTCTATTGTTCTCCACTATATTCAATCAACTAGGCAGGAAATTCTATCAAATATTGTGTCCTGATTAACTCTTCATGCTGTTGAGTATTTCTGATCTATTGCCTGCCAGTAGTTGTACCTCTTCACTATTATTTTTCCTAACCATATTTATTGAGCATATAGCTATATGCTGGACATTATTTAGGAATTGGAGATAAAATAATGAACAATGAAGAATTAGTCCATGCTCTCAGGAAGCCTCCAGTCTGGGAGATAATTCAGTCACCTATCAATTAATTGTGCTAATATTTTTGATTATTGATGGGATAAGCATTCCAAAGAAAACACGCCAAGTACAACAAGGAAAAAATGTCATGTTTCTTAAGAAAAAGGAAAGACTCAAGTGGAAAAGCTTTGATTTCGAGGAGAAATAGGAGTAAGACAGGTGAAGGGGGGAAGGAAAATTGTTAAGGCTGAGGGAATTCTGGAAGCTGTATACTTAGAATGAACCTTACACTTGGAAGATCTAAAATCAGGATAGTTGGAGTAAAGAGGGCAAGTGAGGAAAATGAATGAACTAAAGTAGAATTGGGTTGAAGCTATCATCATGTAGAGCCCTTAGGTATAAGGATTCCATTCTTAAACTTCAAAATGGCAATATTTTGAAAGTGAAGGGGTGATGTTTGTTAAACTGGAAGTGTGCTGGAAAAGCCTAGCCATATGGTCATTCTATTTAGAGTCATGTTGAGAATTTTGGGTTTGTTCTAAGAGAAAAGGAAAGCTATTGAAGAGTATTTAAGTAGAGATGTGCCTTTATCAGGTTGGCATACTCAAATAGCATCTTCCTCCACCACATCTGCCCTCCCTTTCTAATTTTACTTGCTTCATTTTTCTTCACAGCCCTTATACTACCTGAAATAATGTACTTATTTATTTGAGTGTTATATTTCTTCCCTTCATGGATTTAGGCTGTGAAGGCAGAGACTTTGTTATATTCACCGCTGCAATTCCAGCACCTAGAACAGTGCATAACACATAGCAGATGCTCTCTGAATTGTTAAATTAATGAATCAGTTTTCTTCTCTCTCTCTCTCTCTCTTTTTTTTTTTTTTTTAAAGAGACAAGGTCTCACTCTGTTGCCCAGGCTGGAGTACAGTGGCATAATCATAGGTTACTGCAGCCTCCAACTCTTGGGCTCAAGCCATTCTCCTGTCTCAGATTCCTGAGTAGTTGGGACAACAGGCACCTGCCACCATGCTTGGCTAATTTGTTTAATTTTTTCGAAGAGATGGGGTCTGACTTTCTTGTCCAGGCTGGACTCAAACTCCTGGTTTCAAGGTCCCAAAGTACTGGGATTACAGGTGTGAGTCACTGTACCCAAACAGATTGCTTTTCAAGACACTGTGGTTATTGTCCAAATTGATTAGAATGAGTGAGAGCTTGTGGCAAAAGATGGTGGTAAAATGTAGAGATGTTGATAGATTGGGAAATAATTAGAAAGCATACTTAGGACTTTGTGATAATTTAGATATAGATGATAAGGAAGAGAAAATATCAAAGATGACTTCCAAATTTCTGGAATGAGCCTCTGGGTGAATCTGAGGTGCCAGTACCTGAAGGACTTGAGGAAGGAATATGGTATAATGGTTAGAAGCGTAGGTGTTCATCTGGCTTCATCTTTCACTGACACTGTGACCTTGGGCAAGCTGCTAATTTCTGCCTGTCTCAGTTTCCTTATCCCTAAAATGAAAGGTAAGATTAGTATCTCCTTTGTAGACCATATTTTGGAGATTTAATAAAAGAATGTTATGTAAGGCATTTAGAACAGTGCCTAGTATGTAAAAAGTACTCAGTAAAAGTTAATTACTGTGGGAAAGAGTAGAGGATGAGTAAAAAGGGAGGGAAATCAGTTCTGTTTGTTGTTGTTGTTGTTGTTGTTGTTGAATTTTGGTTGCTGTGAGAGATTTCTGAGTGGATATGCTAAGATAACTTTTATAGTAGATGAACTCAAAGATCTCAGAAGGGAAACCTGGGTAAGTAATAGAAATTTGGGAGTTGTCTGTTTATGAATACTTGACCTCATTAATGGTAGTTAGAACTGAATTCTGGTGGACACAAACATAATTAATAGTGGGTAAGGAAGACTGAGTAAGAGGGTTAAGAGAGTTATAGTCAAAGCCAGGGACTAAGAGGAGGGACATGGGTGAGCTGTATTAATACTTCATTGACTCCCAGGAAGGCAAGGGCCATACTGCCAGACTGCTCTTCAATCTAGGCAGCACAACACAGCCACAATGGTGGTTTCTGAACTAGGAAGTTAATCTTATCTCACTCCCACCTAACATATTTTGGTCACTTCCCACATCATTCTGTTTCGAGTTCAATATTAGCCTGTTATTCAATGTACTTCACGTTGTCATCCTCTCCAGCCTTTTCCTTTAGTGATTTAGACACTGTGCACTGTTCTTGCCACATTTGCTCTTGCCTGTAGATGATATACATGCTATTCCATCTGCCCTGACTGCCGTTCTACCTGTTGTCCATGACAAAAACCTACCAAACAAGTTCTTGTTCTTCTTTGGGGAAGTGGTACCCAGAGGTGTCTTTTCTCTATGCCATGAAATCTCCTATTTCACTCTAGGAAAAACCTCATTATACGAGGTTATATTTGTTTATTTTGTTTCCTTTTGTTTCCTAACTTATTTATTTAGACCATGAGAGCCCTGAGAAAAGGCTGTGCATCATTTGGATATTCAATGTCTTGCCCAATGCTTGCCATAATGTGCACACTAATTGTTTGTGAAATTGAGGAAGGATTTAAGAAAAAGCAGTGTATGCTGCTACCTTCTCAAACTCCATATAACCACTTCTTATTCACTCAGATGATCTAGAAAAAGTTTAATATAGAAGGACCCAGGTTCAGAACATACTATATTCAGACATAATCGGATGTATTCATAATACATTCAGATAAATGGAGATGAGTAGAATTGGTCCATAGAGTTATTGGAGGATTTAAAGTGTTTCAGAATCATTGTATAAATCTTTAAATAATACCATTTTGGTATCATCTTCATTACCAAGTTTGTTCAGTGTTAAGTTTAAGATTCAGATGTCATGTATATTTTTGTTTAAGTTGATTTAATTTTTAAGTGCTTATTTTATTCTAGGATTTTGATGGGTGATTTGGAAGTGAAAAACATAGTCCTCATCCTCCTGATATCTGTTGGGGTGATACAAAAGACATGCAAACAAGATAAACCACAAAGATAGTAGAATGGTCCCTTCAGATTCCCTAATTGTTAAATCCTGGAAGATGGATTTCACTTTAATATTTGCTTTTTAAATGATCTGTGTAGAGATATGACTTCACTACTCTAGAAAACTTGGACTTTCTTAAATCAATTGAGTAGTTACATTTGATTATCTAATTTATTTCATCTATGCTTTTACATTTATATCTTTTACTGTGGATTGGAAATGGCATTTAGAACTTTTATGGAGGACCAGAGGAAAATTGTACGCCCTCTTTCTCAGATGCATCATTTTACATTTAATAAGCAGAATAGTGTAATGACAAAAAATGTTTTTACCTGTGAGAAGACATGACAGAATCAGCTATTCTGTGAAACTAAGAATTCTGTCCTCCTTTCCAAAGTGGTCCACTTTTGGACCAGACTGAATAAAAGCACTGGTTGTTTTAGCAGACTCTAGTCCAAATTCTGGACCCCCATCCAAGTTCTGGACTCCAAATCCTGTAAGTTGCTCATCAGAAAGTCATCAGATAATGAGGCGGCATTATCATTATAATGATGAGTGCCCCTTGTGGCATTCAGGCTCTTTGTCTGAAGTGGCACTTATTTGGTGGTAAGACGTTTGTGATTGTTACTCATGGCAGGTGTCTATGAGATTACTAGAAAAAAAAATTGAAGTGATATCATATGCTCATCAGGAAGAAATAAGTGTGGTAATTGACTTTGCCCAGGCTTGTGAATCTTTTTCCATCCATTTCATTCAAATTTAAAAGTAGACGTTCTTAAATTCAAAGACTCATTCTGGCCATACTGGTAGATAGAAATACATCTGTATTGATTCAGGTTTACTCTATTTTAGATGTTTTCTGATTTTTAAAACAATTATTCAACTTCATTCTTGCTTATGAATCTTAACTAAGTTGTTTTGCTTTTGTTATTTTTCCATGAAATGGAAAAATGAGAAATGATGTTAAAAACCTAAAGGAGATATATAAAATATATACTGAAAAGGAGATACTTCAAAGCAAATTATCTAAACATAGCATATTTTCTCATAAAAATTAGAATTCAAATTTATGATTTTAAAAAAAGAATATGATTTTCCTGATTTTACATACATAATTAAATATATATAACACATATTCAGGTCTGTACGGTATTTTAGAAATTTGAAAAATTTAATAAGATATTGATTTTTAAAGATTTTTAGTGCTTAATGTACTTGGTCCAAATACCAATGGCTTTATTTTAGGGACAGATGAAACGTATTAACAAATTACCTAAAACTTTTGGATTTTTACACCTTTCATTTTTACTTCTACAAAATATCAGTAATAGTGGCAGCTAATGTTATCTGGAAACAATAAGAATATTTGCCTGACTTGAGAGACATCAGGTGTAAATTGAATGTTTCCAGCTAAAATTATATGTCATTGGGTAAAGTAAATAATTTAAATATTGATTAGTATTTCATAAAAGGCAAGGTCACAGGCTGTGAAAATATGAAAAGGTACGTTGAATAGATAATGATGAGAAAAATGTGAAGATAGTTATATTTAAATGCAAACATCCATGCAAGAAATCAGCTGCTTGATAACTTACTAGAAGAATTTATTATTGCCACTGTACTCCAAACCACTAATGAGAAATGTTTTTTAAGATTTAAGATTGTATAAATGCTTTGTACCTAGAACTGATGGAAGTAATTGGTAAACTACTTAATCAAGTCCCACTTGGAAGTGAATGGGAACGAGAGGATAGAAAGTGTACGCTGGTAAGAAACCCAACAAGTCAGTGGAGTTCTCTTTACAGAAAGAAACAAAGATAGCAGTAATTAATGACCCTGACTCTGTGCCAAAAAAGCTTTCTTCTGACAACTCCAACTTAATTAAAACTTAAGACATTTCAATGGCCTCCGAAAGCCCCTGATGGGGTGAACTCTTGCAGACTCGTGAGAAAATTTTGTAAATTAAAGGAAAAGATGTGTGTTACCACTAGTGCCATGGCTCTAATCCCTGACAGTCAAAGAATCTATTTAGCCCAAGCCTTTTCTTTTAACCGGCTCACACCTGCAGGCTTCCTGGCACTTCCTCTGCACCAGAGAAGGCAGTTTTTGTGTTTTACGGAAGATCAGATAATAGG
>NC_044983.1:72395891-72415891 GCF_008728515.1 Papio anubis
ACAGAAAAACCCAAGAGGTAATTTACCGGCAAAAATCTGCTGTGGTATTCTGAGGGGAGCATTGGATCAATCCTATTGTCTTTCTTTCCAATTTGAAGTGAGACACATTCATATTAAGTTTCTTAAGTACCAGATTTTGTTTTACAATAATAAAATGTATTTCTTTAAGTTGAATTGAGTTTGTATAGGACCTGGGTTTACCTATTTCTGGATGATTTTAACAGCTAGGAAATTGTTCAGGAGGAGATAAATGGTTAGCACATCAAATATGTGCATGGGCCAATAATTTATCAATAATGTGAGTATTTACTAATTTGGTAAGTTGTGTGGTTGAGGTTATTTGATTACTTCATGACTTCTCTTGTTGCTAAGATATTGAATTGTGGTTTTTACTTTTTCAGGAGAGTTGTAAACTACTGATATTCATCTACTGGTTTTTGTTGTTTTATTTTCTTCTGTTTGTTTCTTACTAGTAGTTTTTACCTCCAACTTTATTTTATTTTATTTCATTTTATTTTTGGAAACTCCAACTTTATTTATTTTTTTTTTTTTTTGAGGCGGAGTCTTGCTCTGTCGCCCAGGCTGGAGTGCAGTGGCCGGATCTCGGCTCACTGCAAGCTCCGCCTCCCGGGTTCACGCCATTCTCCTGCCTCAGCCTCCCGAGTAGCTGGGACTACAGGCGCCCGCCACCTCGCCCGGCTAGTTTTTTGTATTTTTTAGTAGAGACGGGGTTTCACTGTGTTAGCCAGGATGGTCTCGATCTCCTGACCTCGTGATCCGCCCGTCTCGGCCTCCCAAAGTGCTGGGATTACAGGCTTGAGCCACCGCGCCCGGCCTCCAACTTTATTTTTAAAGTGATTCCTGTTAAATGAATTTGCACATTATTAGTTTTTCATTTTTGTCTTTGTAATAAGTAAATTGTAATAGAAAATAACTATTGTCTACTTAACAAACTTTAAGAATAGAAAGTTCCCTTCCAATACAAGAGTAATTAAGATTTTTAAAGACAGTTTTTAAAATCTGTACTATAGGACTGGGTCCTCAAAATGACAAAATAACCAATCATCAACTTGGTGAAAAAATTGATATTTAGAATGAGTCAAGGAAAACAACACAAGCCTAGTTCTTAAGCTGGGTTTCTTAACTTTTCATTTGATTGTGTTGGCATTGTGGATGCATAATTTGGATGAAAGATTTTTTGACCTATTAAGTTTTTATCACAATGAAGGATATATCTTAAACATAAGCATTTCCCTTGGCATCAACTGTAAGCAAATTTCCAGTGATATTTAAATGTAGGACTATAAAATATTTCTACTGGCATTTCCTTACTACTTAGCAGCTGTTACAACTGCCTCCAAACATCTAGTAAGTGAAGAGAGATTTGTTTAGTAATGTAGATTAATAGGAAAGCAATCACAAGGCTGGGAACAAAAGTTTCAGGTGAATACAAGCACCTTGGTTCCTAGTTGGAAAACTGTATAAACACAGGTTTTCAGTAAGAATGTTAGCCTTCAATTGAATTCCATAAAGTATATTGAGTGTAGCTTAACATGTTTAATTTCAGACATCACCAGCAGTAATCAGATAGGGATTTCAGAAAACATTTTATTCCATTTCCATGGAATTTCCATTTTACTAGCTATAATCTCAAATATGTAAATGGTAGCCAAAGCTGGATATGATGCTTCAGTTAAGAATTTTTTTTTTTTTTTTTTTTTGCCCATTGTTTCCTCTAGCATCTTCTTGCCAAATCTTCTGGAGCGCTTGTAATTTCCTCTGTACAGAGCCCAACAGGCTCATCAGCAGCAGAAGGTAAACATAATAGATGTGAGGAATTTCTGGAGATTTATGAGGTTTAGTTTTCTTGAAATGTACACTCTGTCTGGCTATGCTAGTACACAGCCACATGTGGACTCTACAAGTTGAAAATGTTATAAATGGGACGTCACTTACCCCTTGTTAAGAATAAGGTTTAAGAACAAAAGATGTTTTCTGTGAGCATATTTAAAGATTACATTGCTTTTTAAAGATAGCAATACAGTGGAGATGGAAAGAAATAGTGAATACTTGAAGCCTTAAATTTTTACTCTTGGAATTCAATATGGATTCATTTTTGTTCTTAATTCAGTATATTACATTTTTATCTTTCTGTACCTTCTTAAACCTTTCTGCTTTCCATTTATAATATTGGGAAACAACTGAATATCTGTACAAAATATCCCAATAATATCAGACAACTTCTAATGAAGACTATCGACATTGCTGACATTTGGCATGATGTCCTGCCAGAAAGGAAATTAAAAAGTACAAGCCATTTTCTGAAAGACCTTCTGTTTATGAAAATTTTAATTTCACATCACTTTGTTGAGAGTAAAAACAACCCCTAGTGAAGGACACAATATGCCTCTCTCATAATCGTAATAGTTTCATTGCTTGTTAAAACGATTCTTTAACTTTTTAAGGGAGTCTATTGATATTAATTAATCAACTCTCATGCTATAAACATTTCAAGTACTAAAGTGCAAGTTATTCTTCTCTGCCAGGCATTTCTCTACGTCTTTTCTTTTACATATATCTTGCTAGAAGAGGCTAGCACAGCATTAGTAGAAGCGCATAGAAAGGCCTCTTATTCCTGCCATTGTTTACCAGTAGGGTTGCCTGATGGAGGGGCTTATAATCATGGGTGCAATTTTGTCATGGCTTCACAAAATGGCATCATTTTCAAGGACTTACATAAATGATAGCATGAATCTTATAGAGATAATTATTACTAAGAACATCATTTTAACCTGAATCATCTTCCACAGAGTGCTAGAAAAGGGAGAAAGGTAGTCTTTTATCAAAGGCATGTTTTAATGAAAGCTCGTCTGACTTTGGAGATAAACAGCACACGACGTGTTGTTGCATGAGATGCATTTAAAATAAAAAGAATTTTGCTCGATTGCTTTCTGATTTTTGTTTTTCCATCATATTTGTCCTCCAGGATGCTTCCAACCATATCTTAATTATTAAAACTGAAATGCTATCCATTTGAACATACACTTTTGAAGAACAACTGATTCCAGTGTTGCTTTCTTTTTTTTCAAAAAAAGTATATATTGATTTGTTTATATCTCTCCCTATTCGGTGATACTGTGAAGCTAAGTAAAATGAATGTTTCAGTTCACAGCATTCTTGCATAATGTATATAAAATATGTGTGCACCTTAAGAGCATTATGGTGTCTTTGCGAATAATGGTAAAGCTAACATATTTCAAAGTGTAAGATAGTCATCATCGGAAAGCAACATTTAATTATTAATGAAACCCAGGTATTACCTTGAAATAAAGATGGGTTTTTATTTAGTTTCGTGATATTTTTAAACAAAGTAAATAATGACTTTTCTTCTCTAACCCGATTCAAATGGGGCTTCCAATTGTCAACATCGTAAATACCAATAAATATATTTAAAAATCACAAATTAAAAATTGAGTATTTCCCATTTCGTAAGCTTTATGTATGTTTCTCATCTGTGGTTATTTTGAAGCCGAATTACTACCTAGCAATTTCTTCTTGTCTGTGAAAACAATGTATAGAAGATGAAATAATACAACGATGGTAATCCAGCTTTTTAAAATAATTAGTCTTTTATGCATATAATATTTATGTTATTGTCTGTGCAGGAGTATCTTTTTCTAGAACCATTCTTTACCAAATTTCTTGTTTGACAAATAAGATTAGATTGCCAAGTCACAGCTGTATATGCCAGTTGGTATATCATTGTAGAATTGATAATTCATAAAAGCTCAGTGCTATTTCGGGGTTAAGGTGTTTTTTTTTTTTTTTTTTTAGATGTGAGAAAATAAAGCTGCTTGCTAAATGTATTTTTCATTTCTTATCTAAGTTTTACCAGGTTTAGACTAGCTATTGACTCAGTAAATGTAAAAAAAAAAAAAAAATGTTGATATGCTGTCAATATTAATGTAGATGTCAGACCAACACTGGTCCCTAATGTATGTAAGAGCGAGTATTTTTTTACCTTGATACAGAAAGGCAGTCATGTGTGAGATTTAATATACATCCTAATCTGTCTTGTCATTGCTGTAGCCATGGGTGATGTGCTAATGTGTGGGCCGCCATTTTCTTTTTCTCCTCACACAATGGAATAGATACCCATGAATGACAGTCAAACTCCACTCTGTAATTATTTTGAGGACAGCCAGAATATATAGCAGGAACACTGCAGGGTTACCTTTAGATTTAAAGTCTATGACATATTTAAACATCCAAGCAGCCTGTAATTACCAAAAATAAGCATCCTTCAAAGGTCCATTCGTAGGCATACTGAGAATTATTATTCTTCCAAAATTTGTTTAAAACTCAAGTGAATTTTTATTATGTTTAAATACAATAAAATACTGAATCAGCTTTAGCTCCTACTTTTTTCCCCAGACTATTGGCATCTTAACAGAATGTGCCAATATGTATTCTAATTAGGCTATGCATTACTTGATCAGTTGGTGTCATTAAAATGACAAAATTCTACAAAATAAAAATATGAAATACACAATCCACAGCTAATATTAATTAGATCTCATCTCTAATAATTGCAAATATTTAAATTTGGTACTACCTTTTAATTGAGAAAATATCTGATGAAATTTTAATATGCTATGTTAGTCTATGTTAAAAGAATTTTTAATCATCAGGGCAAAAATATAATTAAATTTACATAAATTTATAATGTAAAGCTGGATCCCCCCAGAATCATTTTCTATAATGAAGAAAATTGTAATGTTTATAGGCTATACCATACTGAATCAAATGAATTGTATTCATATGTGGCAGCAACATAGTTGAAATCTGTATATTAGTTAAAATTGTTTAATGGTATTCTAGATATTTTGAACATATTTTGAAAGATATTTATTCTTTAAATGTTGTCTACAGAAGCTAAAGTAGCGTTATGGATCTTCACCCTATAATGGAAATCGGTGAAAACAGTGGTAAAATTTTAGCTGCAGATTTTTGCAGGCAAATATTCCCTTAGAAATAATCCCTTTGGGAGAGGAGGGAAAAAAACCCTATTTTTAGAATAAATGTTATAAATTTGCCTTCCTACTTAAGTTTTCTACAAGTGGCTCTTCTTTTCTAAGAATAGTAATACAAAGGCTAAATTGTTACCTTATGTTTTCATTGGGTAGGTTTGTGACCACTGACAGTTATAATTTACAAAAATTACAATGATTATAGACATTAACATACTTGACAGCAGCTATTATTTTTATTTGAAATACAAAGACTTTCAGTGGATAGTGGACATTAAAACCTTGTCTATAGATGCCAAGTGAGGTGGAGAATTGAGGCAATTTTTCAAAGAATTTAGACTAAGGTGGCACATTTTTCTCAATTACGTAGATAGTTTGGATGCAAATGGTCGTTTGGCTTGCACGTTCTCTACTTTCTTGTATAGATCTTTGGCCAATAAACTGGTTATCTGTTACCAGTAAAACAATCCAGATTTTGATTCTAACTCTGAACTGGTTCACTGAATATAATAACGAGAGGAAATATTTGTTTCCCCTTGATTTCCTCAACTCACGTAATTCTTGAAACAAACCTGTAATGTAGATATCATTTTATACCTATTTTACAGGAGAGGAAACTGAGCTTTAGAAGGTTAAGTCTATTTATAAATTTATACAGCTCCATTATTTCAGTAATAGAACTGACATTTGAAAAGCAGTCTGACTTCAGAATCCATTGTTTTAACTATTCAAGAAATTAACACCCTATAGAGAATGACCAGACATTTTGAGACAGAACTTTAAAAAAAAAGCATTTCCATGATAATCCCCTGCTATTCAAAATCAATGACAAAAATTGTTTGTCATTTTCTTTTTTCTTTTCCTTCACTAGCTATCAGTTCTCATCTGGGAAACCTACTAACAACTTATAGAATAGTTTCATGCAGAGTACCTGATATGAAGTTAGACACTGATGATCATAAATTTCACTTTTTTGGGCATTTTAGATAAGGAGATTATCTGAGTTTATAACACATAGTTCAATGGAAATTAGCTTTGATAAGACACAAGTTAATGCATATAGTAGACACATCAAATGTGTCGAATTTTTGAAGTGTTGATATTTTAATAGTTGTATCTTTAGTGTATATGAAATTTTGCTTTAATATCTCCTGATAACCCAACCCAAAAAATAAGAAATGTATAAAATAATATTCTATACTCCCTAGCTAAATTTTTACGTAATATATAATAATTATATCTTTGTTACAAAAAGCAAAAAAGAACAACACCCTGAATAATTGTGTTCCCATGGGTAGAACTTCGGGCAGGGATCACTGATTGCAATTTGAAAACCAGAAGCCCCTTGGCAAGAGTGTGCCACTGTTCACAGCACTTTTGAAGTTTGGAGGTTCAGGGCTATTTGTTCACCATGATGAAGGAAAGCTCAAAGCATGAGATTTATTGCCAGTAACCAGCCATAGCATGATTGCAGTCATTTTCTAGGAAGACCAAATGACCAACATATTTATTTTGCCATAGGTGGGTAGTCAAAATTTGTTAACTCAAGGTTACACAATTTCTTTTCCTGTAAATACCATAATCACTATTTATAAATGCATATTTTACATCCCACATTTTAACTATTTTATATTGTTTTCAAATCAACAAAGATTTAATGACTTCTTATTGGCATACTGTCATATGAGTCCCCAACAAAAACATGTCTTTGCATTTCCGTTTATAGTTTAAGGTGAAAATAGAATGCATGTGATCAAGTGTTATAAGACGGGTAAGAACAGGTCATGAGAACCCAGATAAGGTAGCTAATGCATAAATCTGAAACAAAATGCTTGACTATAGAAAAAGAAAGTCTTGAAATAAGGGCAGGTTTTCAACAAGAGGAGAGGGAAGTGATTAGGTAGTGATATTCCAGATAAAGTAAAACATGAGAAGCAAAGGCTCTGAGTTTGAAAACCACAGGGTGTGTTGGAGGTCAGTAGTGCAGTTTGGCTGAGATGCATGGTACTTATTAGAAAACGAGATTAGAAAATATGACTGAAAGCAGCCGGGTGCAGTGGTTCACGCCTGTAATCCCAGCACTTTGGGAGGCCGAGGTGGGCGGATCATGAGATCAGGAGATTGAGACCATCCTGCCTAACATGGTGAAACTCCCTCTCTACTGAAAAAAAAGAAAAAAAAAAAAAAATTAGCCGGGCGTGGTGGCGGGCGCCTGTAGTCCCAGCTACTCGGGAGGCTGAGGCAGGAGAATGGCATGAATCTGGGAGGCGGAGGTTGCAGTGAGCCGAGATTGCGCCACTGCACTCCAGCCTGGGCGACAGAGTGAGACTCTGCCTCAAATAAATAAATAAATAAATAAAAATAAAACAGAAAAGAAAAATAAAAAAGAAAATATGACTGAAAGCATGAGCCAGGTTTAGGAAAAGATAATGATTAATAATGATGATGATGATGTTGATGATAACCGAACTTTACTAACCAATCTCTGTATGCCCACCACTATTTAAGTACTTTACACATCCAAGCCCAATTATTCTTCATAGTAATGGTAAACAAGTGGTACCATCATGTTCCTTATTTTATAAATAAGAAAATTTGGAATCCTTTTAGCCTAAATGATTTGCCTGATAGTTACACAAGTAGTAACTGGCAGAGGTCAGGACGGCCTGAGGAGTTTAGAATCTTATGAAGGGAAGATACCAGGTTGGATAGTAACATGGTTGTCTCCATTGAGGAAACCTTACTTCTTCCTTACTTCCTGCCCAACAGGAAGCACATGCTCATAGTCTTCTCACATTCTTTATGTGCTGTTCATATTTCCAGAAACACCATTGCTTCTCTGGTTAACAATCCTCAGTTATCTTTTATAGACTAGCATTTCTTCTGAGGAAAGCCTCAGAACTTCGACCTATACTGCTATACATCCCTCATCAGTGATCTTCTCTAGTACTTACTGTATTGTACAACTTGGCATTCAATTACATATTGAATTTTATTCTTGATTATTAATTTATTTGTTCTAATTTTGCCTCTTGGCTCTCAGTCCAGATTTCAATTTTTTAAAAAATATGTCTCCTGCTTTTAATACATGTTCCATGCTGTTCAACTTACAGTAGAGATTCTGGAGGATTAACATGAATCGTTTCTGAGTTAGTTCTGGTCAGATAGACTTTGAACATTGAAATGCCGTTTTGGGGTGTTTGAAGGCATATGAAAGCTGACTAGTTGAAAACTGAATTTCTCCCAAATCAATGCTGTTCACAGCCACTTATGTTATGAGATCTATACAATATCAAATCAAATAATTGCATTTTGTTATAAAGAGCCAGGGTTTTAGTTCTTTGTATACAAAAGAAAAAATGAAGTATTTAAAGTGCAGGTCTGGGGTCTGGACCATACTAAGTAAATTGTTTAACTTGATTATGGTTACTGTGCTGCTTATTTTTTTTAAGGGAACTGATCAGATTATTTTAGCATACTGTCAACATTGCCTTGATGATTAAATTAGATTAATAAAATAGTTCATGAAAACATTTATTTCACACAAGTGTGTTATTTTGTATTCTGGAAAGTTTGCAACTAAAGTATTTATTTCTCATTATGCGGTAGACAAAGAAATCAACTGGCTCGATATTAAGTGACTTCCATTATTGCATGGCTGTTGGCTCATGTAAGACTAAACTAACATGTGATTGTAAAAGTCCTCAAAAGAGCAATTAAGCATTTTGGCCAAAATCCACTCCTGGATGAGTAGGAATTAATATCAAAGAGTGCACCAACAGACTGTTTTGACTGTCTACAAAATGGTAAACAAACATTTTGGCTAAATTCTATCTTTTGATTATGGCATAATAGAGCAATTTGTAAGAAACATTTGTATGAAGTGCTCTAATGGGGAATCATAGAACAAAATTACCAAGGATAATGAGTGAGCCTTAGACTATATCTGTGCTGTGAAAAACAGTATTTTGTCAGGAAATAAATATGTGCATATCACGATAGGCAATTGTTTTTAGCTTTCTGCATTAATAAAGATAACTAAATGACTGCAGAATCTCATTTTCACTTTATGCTGTGAAGACAGTACATTTAGCATTTAACCAGTTTAAATTGATTTATACCGTCAAAGTAAGCATTTCAGGATCAACACAGATCTATGGGTCAGAATTATCTAGTTTATTCATCTCCATTAATCAAATTAGCCAGATAATTACCAAATCTCCAGTTCAATTTGCAGATTTGAGATCTGAATTATCTTGATTTGTTTGTGTAGGGTTTTAAAAGTTTAATTTCTATGCTATTAAGGGAATTGAAAATAATGTTAAATTATTTTAGAAATAATAGGCTGTTTCATTAGTGTCTTTGTAGTCTGTCATATAAATATGTAAATAAATGTGCATATGCATTTAGAAAAACAATTTTTCAAATATGAATGCACAACAGAATCTTCTGAGATTTTACAGTTTGCTATGTAAATAACTATTTGGATTTCACTTAAAATGTACAATATTTGCTTGATTTTGTTTCAGATTTGATTTCATGTGACATGCCAGTAACTTCTAAAAGATTCATTCTCATTACTGATTATTTATGTCAAAATATGAATTGTCCTATTGATGCTTATCTACATTTGCATATTGAAAAGCCTGGACAATTTGTTTTATACATCTGAATTTGGTTTTAGAAATTGTTTATGTATAATTAAGTCATTGACAAAGTACACTTTCCTATAAACATGGTCCAAGGCATTTTCTAGTAATAATAAGAATTAATTGATTACTTCCTTTGTGTTAGGCACTAGGATATACTTTAAATGTATTAATTCATTAAACTTTATCACAGCAAAATTGAGGGGAACATTATTACTATCTCTGATATTCATCTTAGGAAACTTAGGCACAGATATTAGATAATCTTAAGTCACAATATTGAGAAATGATGGAGCTGTGGTTTTTATTCAACATGACTCTTGTATGCTTGTTATAAAGCATCACAATAATGAATTATTACCAAAAGTGATATTATTGAAAGCATAACAGACCAAAGTACTCAAATATAAAAAGTAAAAATAAAAAATTAAGCTCTCCATTAGAAACATTAAATTTTTCTAAAATTCTCTACATAAGGAATTACTGGCTTGAGATAAACTTTGATTAAAAGGTTTAAAACTAAAGCACTGACAATATGTAATCATTTTCTAATGAATCAAGTTTGGTGTTCTGTGAAAGGAATAAATCTCTGGCTCCAAGTTTTGAGGACTTATTGAACTAGTATCATCAGTTATCTTTATCTTGCCTATTTGGTATTTTTGTATGTGTGTGTAATGTAAAGGACAGCCCCATTTTTAATCCAGCAGCATAATTCCCAAGTTGGAACAACTCAGTTACAGAAGCTTGCTACCTTCTAGGTTCCCAGGGGCAAAGTTTGAGTTTCCATCCAGCCTTGCATGAGCACAGGAGGATGGATTACTGAGGTCTGTCTTGGTTGAGTAACAGCCACTCAACCAGAGAAGAATTTTTAAAGGGGCCTGGAGGCCTATGCCTCGCAGTTTTCTTCTTGGTAGATTGTTACTGAAATTAAAGCAAAAAACTTTCAGTAAGTTCTTTTGCTTAATATTTGACTTCAATTTGCTACAAAAAAAAAGACAAGTCAGAAACAGATTGAAAAACTGATTAAACATAGCACAGAAGATTCTCCACCTTTACTTTAAGCAAAAATGTCTTTTCCTTGCCATTCATTGAGGTGCTTTTCAATCATATTTTTCTGAATTTCAAAAGCTGAGAGAATCCTACTTCACAAATTCTCTCTTCACTTTTTACACAGATCACACAGCACTGCTGATTCTGGCCACTTTGGGTGTCTATTGCACACCATCGCAGCTTATATGGTGACCTGGATTGTTAGCTGTTTCAAAGAAGACCATTAATCTGATATATTGAAGTGCAATTTGGGGAAAAGGCTCTAGAATTCTTATGTTTTAAGGTAGAAGGTTTGGATTTTAACGTAGAAAACTGTTTCGATAAATTCCCATTTATGTACTGTCTTTATAAGTGATGTTAATATCATATTGGCATACCAAATTTGAGAACATATTTTTATGCCTGGAGCTATTTTTACTGTATTTAAAATGTTGAGAAATTTCATTCCTGTACAAAGTGCTGAACTTATTTTAGAAAGAAAACGTGGCAGAGTAAGGAAGAATTACTATACTATATAAGTATGAAGAAAACAGGATTTTAATCTCAGTCTTACTATTAAGTGGGGGTAATCACCTAACATCTCAGAGACTCTTATTTCTTTATCTGTAAAGTGAAGGTTGTAGTATAAATTATCTGTAACTTTTAAAATTCTATGGTTAGTAATTTTTCACATGGATATTGAAAATGTGTAAGATTCAATATGTATTAAAGTTGTACATTATATTATGAAAAATATATTCTACACAAAATCTTACATCGCTTAATATATATATAACACATGAATATGCATCATGATTTTAATGTGTACCTCTTAACTATACAACCATGAAACCTTTAAATCCACAGATATAATTTTTAAATTTGAATTGTATATTTTGGGGACTTGGTTACAAAGGTGGTGACCTTATATATTCATTTACTCTGGAAGAAATTCTTACAATCAGTTACAAATACTTCTCAAGCCTAATGCTATGTGGCCAGAGCTCTGGACCAACCTCAGCCATTCTATTGTGAAAAGTGTTTCTATATTGTAACAGCAACAAAAAATTCTGAGATAAATACAATGTCAGTTCAAGTTCATGACATGCAAGTGTGTCACTGGTGTTTAGTTGTGGGGAGGAGATTAAAAAAATCAAGGAACAGATTTGTGCAAACAGACTTTACAATTTTGAAGTAATTAGTGAGCTGTGCAGGTGTCTATTAAAACAAACTGACAATAAACCTTGGCTTCTCTTTTGACTATTGCTTCAGTTTTGCAAGATCTGTGCCTCAAGGAGCAAAAGAAAATGACTCCAGGATTAAATACCACAATGGTTTATTCCCAATAAGAAATGTTTGCAAATTTATTATTTGTGTTATTATTACAACCACTAATAAGGATTATGGTTTAATCATTCTGGAAGACCACTGGACAAGATCATATGTTTCTTGGAGAAAGGAAGGTCCAGTAATAGAGAGATCCTTAAGCAAATAGTTCTCTGGTTTTTCAGAAGTTATTTCTTTCAGGGAGTGCCTGATGCAGATTTCTTCTTCACAGCATTTTAGGAACACCAAAGTTGTAACAAGGTGCCCAGGGCTGTATTGTCTACCGCTTCTTAAGTAGAGAAACTAATTGCAGGTAAACATAGCCACAGAGTGACATTTTTCCAGCTTCTCCATCTGCTCTTTTTTTGACACCCCTGCCATTAACTGTCATTTTCCTTTAAATATACGGTGAATCTGAAAGGCCAGCTCTACATCACATCATTTCAGATTAGGGGCAGTTCTTTTGAGTTGAGCACTGTTTAGGTGTCAGAAAGAAGTCCCTGACCTCTCTGGAACCACATTGCCGCGGGGCCTTAATTAGCACTGACTCCAGCCATTACTGAAGAGAGCACAAAGGAGAACACATCATTTTTCTACTAAGGAAGTTAGTGTCTGACCTAATAACTTGTCCAGACTCGCAGGACACTGTAACCATACAATAACAATGGGCATTATTCTGCTTCTTCTGCCTCATATGAAGCATAGAACGAGGCACAGAATGAGAAGGAATTATGGTTACCTTCCAAGGAAGATTTTAGAGTTTCCTCTGTCTTTGATTAGGGGTGAAGTTGTGGTTGTCTTTAAGGAAAAAAAAAGATCACTATTAGAGGTGGCATACATACAGACTTTCTCAAATATATGTACTTAAAATTATTTTAAATCATTCCATGCGTGTCTGTGCATTTGTTGATTTATAAAATAATATTTAAACAGATTTTTCAACTACAAGAACAATTTTTAAAAGTGAAATAAACTATTTTGAAGTTAAAAATCCCTACTTGATTTCAAACGGTAAACAGAATGAAATCTTCAATGCAAATTCATATCTCTACAAAGTAGATTCATTTTAGGAAGCACGTGTGGATTTGGATTTGCTTTTGCCCTTCTATAATTCCAGCAGATGAATTTGGGGATGTATATTGGCTACTATAAAAATGATTTCACTTTATCCACCATTTCTAAGATCAGAAGCCATAAAACAGTTTAGTTAGTATAATTGCCATAATTTACTCATTTAAAACAGGAATCATGTAAAAAGACTATTAAAAAGATGTTGGTCTGTGGTTTCATTCTGTTGTTGTTTTTTTTCATTCTTTTTCTTTTTCCCTTCTCATTTTTTAAACACTAATCTTGGTGGTAAGATTATCATTATTGAAGAATCAACTACACACTCAAATCAAAACAATAATTAAGTAGACAAATACAGGTGATTCTTATGAAAACATAAGACTGGTTTGAATAGGAAAGCTCTTTAAAAGTCAGTGTTGAAGTAATTAACGCACTCCACTTAAAATTGATCTTCTTCTACAGGAAAACCTGACCTTGATGCCCACTGGCCCCTTCTCTTCTGAGTCATAAACCCAACAAGCATTTTAAGTATTTTATCTTAACAGAACTTTTTTTTTTTTTTTTTTTTTTTTTTGGTGATGTTTCTGTTACTTCTATTAAAAACAGAACATTTCAAAGGTTTATGGCTCAGCTATAAATATGTACATGGCAATGAAGTTGACATGAAAAGATCCAAATTTAGGCATCTTCTTTTATTAATTTTAATAACTTTTGGGGTAGAAATACTGTTGCATCACTATAACTGGAAGGTTAAAATTGTCTGCAGTGATATTAAGATGAATGCAGGTATTTCCAAATTTTCAGCTGAAAATGGACAAAGAAGTTTTTGTTTTTGCTCTTGAAGTAGATTTTGTGTCAGATTTTGTTCTCAGAAGAGGTTCTCATGCATTTCATATATGAGAAGAGGTTCACATATACAGTATCCAGGAAAATGTGCTTTGGAAAGTTCTCTTTCATGTATGACCACAGATTTCTTTTGCTCTGTGGCAACATATCTCCCTGTTGTTAAGTTACAAATTTTGACTTTTAGAGAATATGAACAATACTAGAATCAGAACAATGAGCTGCCACTTCTCTATACACTCTACATGATAAAACCAAACTGAAAATGTGTCCTATACAGGAGACCGTAATAGTTTTGTATCTTTAGCCTCAACATTCTCCATTCACATTTTAGAACGAAATTTCTAGTTTAACCCAAGTACAAAACTATCTACTCAAAGAAAGAATTAAGTGTAGATTTGTAGTTTTATTTAAAGATAGCCATTTTAATATATGTGACTATGTAACTAGCAAAGTATCCTACCAAACATCTTTAAATCTAGTTAAAATGGATAGAGATGGAGAAGGCAGCTGGCCTGTCATTCTGTGTGTGTGTGTGTGTGTGTGTGTGTGTGTGTGTGTGTGTGTGTACAAATCAAGCCTCTTCCCAGTTGAAGCCCATTTCAGTAGACATTTTCACAATCAAGTTGTCTCTGGGCCAGCTGTCAGCCTGCAAGGAGAGAGTCAAGTACAAAGTAGTGGCTTCCTCCAGGAGAATTCATATAAGCAGCCTTTTCAAGTCCCAGGGAAAATGGAAGACAAGATGCAACCCCCACTATTTCATTCCTTCTTCATTGTAATTACATCTGATAACAGAAGAACAAATGATTAAATAAAAATCAGTGAAAGTCTGAGTTTGGAGAGTAAAGATTTCCTTTCATTTGACATTTGACAATATAGGAAAAAGTAAAATAGTAACCACAGAAAATAATAGCCATATTAAGTTTTTTGTTTTTTGATTGTTTGTTTTGAGACAGGATCTCACTCTGTAGCCTAGGCTAGTGTGCAGTGGCATAAACATGGCTCACTGCAGCCTCAACCTTCAGGGCTCAAGTGATCCTCTTATCTAAGCCTCCTGAGTAGCTTGCACCATAGGCATACACCACCATGCCTGGCTAATTATTTTTATTTTTTGTAGAGCTGGGGTCTCCCTGTGTTGTCCAGGCTGAAACTATGTAAATTTTAAGCCTTCTTGATCTTCATAACAAAAATGATCCAAGTCTTTTTTTTTTTTTTTTTGAGACGAAGTTTCGCTCTTGTTGCCCAGGCAGGAGTGCAGTGGCGCAATCTCAGCTCCCTGCAACCTCCGCCTCCCAGGTTCAAGAAATTCTCCTGCCTCTGCCTCCCAAGTAGCTGGGATTACAGGCATACACCACCATGCCCAGCTAATTTTGTATTTTTAGTAGAGATGGGGTTTCTCCATGTTGAGGCTGGTCTCATACTCCTGACCTCAGGTGATCCGCCTGCCTCCAAGTCTTTACATGAAGTACTAGTCACTGTCTTCCAAGTTGCCCTAGCTTACTGAATCTTTGCATGTTTTTTAGTTGAAGGCTTATTGTTCAATTTTCATGGAGTATACAGTAAGGGCTATTCTAAGTACCATTGTAAAACCTATTAAACAAGTTTCATTACAAATATTGAAACCTTTAGAAAGGGAGGGATTCAAAGGATTAGACTGTGGAAGGGCAAAAATCTTAGAGAGTTTTGCATGGTACTTTAAAGCAGGAGAGAAATATTAATTTATATAAAGGATATTTGGGGATGGTTGTGGAATTGCCAAAGTCTGCAAGCCTCAATTTTAAAGTTAAGGTAGGGTCGGCAAGTACATTATCTGACTTGAATGGACAGTTTATATTGGGAAATAATGAAAAGGATTTTGAAAAATAGAAATTTATAAAAATTACATGACTTTACACAGCTTAGGTAAGAGAGCTGACTATTACACACGTAGTATATTTATAGAAATTGTATTATTTTAGAATAGAGAAGATATAGCTGATTTCTATAGAATATATAGAGATAGATGCTAACACTTAATATGAATTGCAGTTTTTTTCGGTATAACTTCAAGGAAGTTAATTTTCTAAAAATCTTACTAGTATAATAAATCTATATTTTGATTCTTTATCATAGATATAAATTGTCTGTTAAGAATCAAGACTTATCTTTGGGGTTTTAAAATGTATTCCAAGATCTGTCTGGTACTTTTAATTCCCACGACCGCCACACTGGCAGCTAGGCTTTGGGGTGGGAAAGATGAGCAACAGCATGGTTAAACAAATATACCATAATACTTCAGTGGCTGAGTGCTGCCTGGAAGAACTGCAACCAACTGTAATGGTCTAACCACACCACCCTGGAGAGTTTGAAAACCAGAACCCAGGCTAGGTCTGAAAACCTAAAGTGTCCAATTTCTTATTTGTAATGTTTCTTTGAAAAAGAGTTATTGCCACTTCTCCTGATAATCTTTTCATAACTAGGGAAAAGACAGCCTGTTTTACCACACCCTGAAGCATTATAAATAGGGAGGTGTTTTTGTTTTTGTTTTTAATTTTCTGAAATCGCAACCTACCCATGTTTTTCATACAACTCCTTGCACTGGTTCATTGAATGATTTCTAACTAAGGCTAAAATGTCCAAGTATCGGTAATATGTGACTGTTACAACACTGGAAGAAAAGAGTGAGTCTCCTCTAATGTAAAATGGCCATATCTGGAACTGTTTGATGAGGTGGCAGCCAGAAACCACTCATGTCCTCAGCATCTCCACCATGGAGGCAGGCACCATGAGGTCAGGCCAGCTATTTTTGTCGTATATTCAATCCATCTGTGTCTTGTGAGTGTGGCTTGTTATAAGAACAGTATAAGTGGTTTTGCACACTTTGCTCAGGTTTAGAAATGAAAAACTCACTCTGTTGGGACTAATACATGAATCTGGAAATGACTTTTTCCAGAGACAGTGTTATGATTTCTTTAGAATAGTATTGACCTTGCTGATAAACAAGCATTTTTAGAAAAGCGCTGATAAACCTAAAAAGAGATTTCATGTGTATAACCGTAAGATCACATCACAAACGACACAGAGTCTAGAAATGCAAAATGAATCCAAATGTCCTGTTCTATACTGGAGACTCTGTACTGGTTTTTCAATAATAATATGAGATAAAAATGGCCAATGAGCAACTCTTATTGTGTATGTCATAATCTGTGTTTGTTATTGTCTTTGAGTAGTATATTTTCTCAAAACTACAGATGAGTTTTAAGAAACATCTACTTTTAAACAATATTTAGTCAGCCCTTTTACTTGCTTTAATCAACTTGTTGTACTGAACAAAGTATAGAATTGATAGCTGCTATTGATTGGATGTAGCATTACCTAATCTTCACTAAATGTAGGAAGCTTTTCAGATTTAGAAAGGTGGCAGAAAATGTCTAGTAATGATGCTGCTGGGAATTCAAGCTCAATATTGTGGTCAGTGTAAAAGTGATGTAACTATAAGAGGTATTTTATTATAAGCCTGTCGGTTTTACTAAACGTTTGACCTGGTATAATTTGTGGAGTTTTGGTGCGTGTGTTTGTGTGTGTGTGTTTGGCAGATGTTTCTATATTTTAGTCTTTTAAAATGTTGTCAATAACCAATCTTATTAATACTAATGTGTTGCCATTTTTGTGTACTAGGAAGCTAGTATTGAAACTTAAAAAATTTGCAGATAAAGAATAAGACATCATAGAATAGAAAGATTACATTAGGAATTCAATA
The DNA here is from genome assembly GCF_008728515.1 of Papio anubis. Lineage (NCBI taxonomy): Eukaryota > Metazoa > Chordata > Mammalia > Primates > Cercopithecidae > Papio > Papio anubis. The sequence goes on from NC_044983.1 coordinate 72,413,576, forward strand.
CAGAGGAAGGGTACACAAAATCATTACTAAAACAGATATAAACGTGACCTTCACTGTGGTTCAGTAATTATCCTAGTCCATGCTATGGTGTATGTACCATGATTTTCCTTTTTTCTCTTTGTTTTCATTTTTATCTGGGTACTTCACTGGTGAGTAATTGCTAAAGGGAACCCATTATGCAAGGCGAGCATTCAGTTTGCAAGTGAATTTGCTTGTAGCTATTGCCACATTTGAACCTCACTAATGTATGTAAATTAAAAACTCTAGTATTCGGAATTGCTCCTGTTTGAAATAAAAACAGAATCTGATCATTACAATCTGCAAGCCAGGTATTATCACTGGACTAGTGAGCCGCTGATGATAAATTGTACCGAATAGCTTGTGGATAGAATATTTTATCTCAGTTCTCTATCACACAGCACTGCATAAAATAAGAATGATTCATCAAGCATGAGAGCTGCTGGTTTATGAAATTCATTGCTCATGGCAAGTGTATTTTTTAAAATTCAAAAGACAAAGCAACTCACAAGGGTTATTTAGTAATCAGTGTGAATTACTTCTAGGTATAAACCTTAGTGGAAAGGAATTAAAAATACATTTGCTGTACAGGAAACATTATTGCTAGCGGAGATATAATTTGACTACTTCCCATCTAAGAGCCTTATTTTGACCACATTTGATTTGGATGCCACCTCTTTTTTTTTAAATCAAAATTGCATAATCCATCGTAATGGAATCATACATTGACTAAGACGGTGTCATACTTAGAGCAGATAGAGCAAATGCATTTGCATCATCCACTCCTTTCTATCCTTTTGCCTGCAGAGGATATTTTGTTTATTCAAAAGGACATATAAAGAGGAGAGGCACAATACATCTTTCTTTCATATTTACAATAAGAATGTTTCATTTCTTCTTGTGTATTGATGTCCCAAGGCAATGTTCCAAATGAAAAGATAATAACTTATGAAGAAGTGTCAAAAACTAATTAAGTTTTGTAACTTGTTTTTCCCTCGCACAGGGTATATTTTTCATCACACTGTCCAGTCACATGCTGAGATTCTTGCTAACATTATCACATGCCAGTCACACCAAGTCTCAGTGGTGCCTCTCCTTCTGTCATTATTTTCAGCATCAATTAATTTTCTTCTGACCTCGCCTTTAGAGAATGTAGCAGAGAATTATCAGCACATGCTTTGCAGTCTATTTTGAAGGCATTAGGCCACTGTGTGCATTCAAAAATGGAGTCAGCCAAACATTATATTTTCTCACCTGCAGGGTTGCCTAGTAACCTGAATTAAGGATTTTCACCATCCTTCAAGACAAATAAACACAACTGGAAGGCAGGTTGACCCAGGTGGGAGAATCAGACCTATTGATGGAGATCAGAACTTTGAATGAGCCAATAGAAAACAAAAATCCTTATTAACATTCATTGTGGGAACAGTTTCCATAACTAAATAAATCTGTTTCACTAGGCTAAGAGAGCATTCAAGAACAGGATTCTATCTCACACATATTCGAGTGTTTACTAAGTGGTATTTTGACGCTCCCTTTTATCTCACTCTCTCTTTCAGGTCTAGAGTGTACCATTCCTATTTCTTTAATGAAGCATTGATTATTTGTGAAAATATTAAAACACCACCTAGAAATGCTTCCTCGTCACGATGTGAATCCAGGTTCAGGAAACATCGTCTTGCCTTATTCTATGTGCTGTCTGATTATACATACTGGCTGTATACCTCCCGTGTTCATTCAGCTTTCACTTGATCACTGCAAAAACCGAAATTCTGAGTTTGGTGCGTTTTTTTGGAAAAGAAAGATTAGTGTGTTCTCTAGAGGTGGGCCTTATTCTTTGTAACACTATTGCAGTTCGTCCTTGACATGTTGGATTGAATTCCTTCAGAAAGAATGTGTTTCAGAAAGAGCATGTGTGTGTGTGTGTGTGTGTGTGTGTGTGTGTTGTGGGGAGGATCCTAGCAGGTGGGGGGAAGGGGAGCCTCCTCCCGAAAGGTACAAAGTGAAGGAGTCGCACAATTAGGATGTTGGCACATCCTGACAGTCCTCTGCAAATGATGGTGTCAGGCCACAGAGGGACTGAGCGTGGCAGAAGTGACATTCACCCTAGCAAGATGGAAATAAACGCCCTGTTTGATAAGAGAAAACAGACAATTTATGTCCACCCTGAAGAGTTACCAGCTAGTGAGCCATTCCTATGGGTCAAGTGCTGCATTTGCATTTTGATGGGATGTTATCAAGTAATTAATGCACCAGTCAGGATTTATTACCTCAGGAGCGAACTGAAAGGTTCATTAC